>NC_134516.1:35834046-36134728 GCF_027942865.1 Odontesthes bonariensis | reverse complement strand
CACAGAATAGATTTTAAAAGCCTGCTGATGGTTTACAAATCCCAGAACGGCTTAGAACCAAAATACATCTGTGATATGTCCAGAGAATATAAACCCAGCAGAGCTCTTAGATCCAAGGACTCAGGTCAGCTGGTCCAGTCCAGAGTCCAGACTAAACATGGAGAAGCAGCATTTAGCTGTTATGCTGCCAACAAGTGGAACAAACTGCCAGTGGAGATTAAACTTTCACCCAATGGAGACATTTTTAAATCCAGGTTAAAGACATTTCTTTTCTCATGTGTCTATGCATTAAATATCTTTTAACTTATCTATAGTGTTGCCTGTTTTTAAATTCATTTAAATGATTTTATTTGTTTCTCTTTATATTCTTTTATGTATTTTTAATGCTTCTTGCACTCCCTGCTGCAATGCTTTTATTTCATGTGAAGCACTTTGAACTGTTTGTACATGAAATGTGCTATACAAATAAATTTGATTTGATTTGATTTGATTTAATCCAGGTAGGGTCGTGGGGGCTGGAGCCTATCCCAGCTGCCACTGGGTGAGAGGCGGGGTAACCCTGGACAGGTAAGCAGTCCATCACAGGGCCACACAGAGACAAACAACCATGCACGCTCACGTTTAGAGTGTCACCAGTTAACCTGACATGAATGTTTCTGTATGGTGGGAGGAAGCCGGAGGACCCGGAGAGAACCTGCAGACTCCTCCCAGAAAGAACCGGCCGGGATTAGAACCAGGAACCCTCTGCTGTGAGGGGACGGTGCTGACACCACACCACCGTGCAGCCCTCAAATTCAAGCTGACTGACACTATAGAAGTGGAAATAACACATTTTGGTAGATACAGTGTCAGTAGCACGAATAACAGTGGTAGGGTAGGGTAGGGTTAGGGTAGGTAACCTAACCCTACCCTAACCCCAGAGGATTCAAGCTATTCTGCCATCTGTGCTGAAGCGAAAACTGGACATGGCGTTAGTGTAAGATGATAAAGCCATATCTAATCATTTCATGGTTTAGTTTTCATTAATAGTGAATGTAAATAGTCTTTACGATATTCATCTGACTGCATCGAGCTAGGAGACAAAATACTGTCAGAAACTGACCAAACAGGAACGAGTTGGGCTGAATGAGCTAACAGAAAGCGTCCTGATGACAGTGTTGCAGGTTCTCATGCTTCTTCTGTGTAAAACTGTTGGTAAATAAGATGCCAGGGGCTGAGGGGGGAAAAATCAAGTGTAATTTCTTTCAAAAGAAAACCACAAGGCTGAGCAGCAGCTTGACTTTTCTGGAATTGTGGTCTAACCTTTTCAGGTCAGTTCCACAGGGGAATAGAAATGAGTGAGAGAAAGGCCATCAGCATTCTGCTCACTGACTCGGGCTGCTCTGTTCTGTCAAAACTGCGTTATTACTCTCAAATGTCACCCAAAGATATAGTCATTGGACAGGATTTTGGCTGAGAAACACTGAAAGTCAATAGTTTTGTGACGACGTCTCACTGATTACTGCAGGTGATGCCGCGTCTCACAAAGCAAAGCATCTGCTGACAAAACTACCTCGATAAAGGCAGATTAACATCCCAATGAATGGACAAACAGCAGGCATGTTCGAAGTATACGCTTAAAAGAGCAGGAGCTGATATAGCATCATAGTCCCCTTGTTTTGTTAACCATTAGTTACAACTCGAACAGTAATAACCGGGGAATTACTCTCAGAATGGATCAATGAAGGCCAAAAACGAGAGTCTGATGCTCAGTATCTTGTTGTAGAGTTGTACATTCACTGGTTTGAGGACCAGCTGGTGGAAGGAACCAACTGTGGGTGTCCGTGTAGGCTTTCAGGACTCACATTAACCCTAATTTCACTGAGAGAAACAAGTGTACTGTGTGATACTGCGGATATCGACATATTTCTCAAGAAAAACTGCATGATTTATTACGTGCGACAACTTCAGCAACAGCTTCTTTCGTTTGTAGCAGAGACTGGCTTTAGTGTGTCCTTTCTTTACTCTCTGATTGAATGAGATCAAATACCTGGGCCTGCAAAGTTAGTGTCCGATATGACACAAATATTCAGCACCATGGTGAATCTGGCTAATGAAGACATGCAGAGTGTTGGGAAATCAAAGAATTAAAGCTACTGAAGGCAAGGCAAGTTTATTTGTAGAGGCCAATTCAAAGTGCTTTACAGCTACATAAAATCACAAGAAGGCAAATAAAGTAATTCCATGAAACATAGAAATATTATTTTATTATTTATTTATATATTTTTTATTTTATTTTATTTATAGAGCACAATTCGTACACAAGGTAATTCAAAGTGCTCTACAGCTACATAAAATCACAAGAAGGTTATAAAATCATTAAAAAAAAAATTAAATAAATAAATAAAAAAATAAAAAAACTCAATAATAAAAATAATCATTAATTAATTCAATTAAAAGCAAAGAGTGCAGATAAAATATCTCACATCTTGTGGAAGACTGTTCCAGATGTTAGGATCATAAAACTGAAACGCAGCCTCACCTTGTTTAGTCCTGACTCTGGGCACCAGCAGGAGACCCCTCCCTGAGGCAGGAGACCCCTCTCTGAGGCAGGAGACCCCTCCCTGAGGATCTCAGAGCCCGAATTGGTTCATGTGGCTCTAACATGTCAGAGATGTACTTTGGCGCTTGACCATGAAGAGACTTGTACACAAGCAGAGCTGTTTTAAAGTCTATTCTCTGAGCGACAGGAAGCCTGTGCAAAGACCTGAGCACTGGACTAATGTGGTCGTATTTCCTGGTTCTAGTCAGGACTCGAGCAGCAGCGTTCTGGATGTTCTGCAGCTGTCTTACAGCCCGTTTAGAGCCCAGTGAGCAGGCCGTTACAGTAGTCTAACCTGCTGGAGACAAACGCATGGATGAGTCTGTCTAAATCTGGTTTAGACACTATTCTTTTGATTCTGGCAACTTTTTTAGATGGTAAAAAGCTGCTCACCATCACAGTTTCAACAAAAAACGTCCTACAAAAGAGCTCAAAGAAGCTGAAAATGATCCAATGTGGAACAATTCAAATGATAGTACAAGGACCAGAAGAAGACGTAATGATTTCATCAAAAAGACATCATCTTTCATGCTTTCTCTTTGTTCAGGACAAACGTATGTATGGAAAACGCCCACAGAAGCTTCTGGTTTGGATTGTCTACCCCAACTCTGGAGCGCAGAGGCACTTCTGTGATGGTTAGGGATGCTATCCCATGGAATAATGTTGGTTATGTTATATCTTTGGTCTGTTTTGGCAACCTGTTCTTACTATTAAATTGTCACTAGCTGATGTTTGGTCACGAGCCCCCCCTTATTGCTGCAAAAACTGCTCACCAAAGAGAAAAACCACTTGGGCCAAGAGATGAACCAAAGACCAATGGGAGACTTGGTTTTATTTTGGATATTGGACTGCGTGAATGGCCAATGGTTATAATTATATTGTCCACACTATTTCTATATGTGTGTGTGTGTTCTGTATTTATATGGTCTAAAAAGAAGGAGCCCACCACACTTCTGAGATCTGACACGTTGTGGGGACCAAATGGTGCCCCCCACATGTTTAAAGGGATCATTCAGGGTCAAAATTTGGTTTCAGGGTTAAAATAACAATTAGGTTAGGGTTAAATTTAGCATTAGGGTTAGCCATTCATCATCACAAAGATAAAAAAAAAAACAAGAATGCGTGTGTGTGTTTTTGTCTGTCTGTCACCATATATTAAAGGGGACATTCAGTATTGTGGAAGACTTCCTTCTTCCTGTTCCTGGGAACACATATCAGGGTGTCTGCAGCTACCAGCGAGTGTAAAACTCCCCAAAAACACCATTAAAAGTTTAAAAGACTCTTAAATTTGGCTCGCTATCGGTGGAACCTCTTTGAAGGCTTTTGGAACACTGAATTAAACTGAATAACTTTATTAATTCCAAAATGGGAAATTCATTTTGCAGCAGAAATGATCCAAACAGTTTCAAGTGAAAAGTCATTGTAAAAAAAGGCTTTGTGTGAATGACCATCTGAAATGCTTTCTGTTGCAGTTGAGCTCGGGTGTCTCTGCCTGTTTGATCATGATGTTATTGTCATGATCTGTGTCGTTTTCTGTCTTGTCTCAGTCCTGTTCACTTCCTCAATCCCTTCACCTGTGTTATTTCCCTCAGCTATCTTCACTCACCAATCCTCCTCCTCTGTGTTTAAACTCCTGGTTTGACTGACTGTGTTCCAAACGGCGTACTTCTCCTACTACTCCCACTAACTTTCTGAGTTAGTATGCGAGTTTGAGTAAGCGAGAAGTTCCCGGATGCATACTAGATTCTCCTAAATGTTGGGTATGCATCATGATGTTACTACTCATACTCAAACTACCCAAGATGCAACGTAACGTGACGTCGCCGATCGTCACTTCCTGTCAAAACGGTAGTTTCAAGCTAGCTACAACGAGGGTAGGTTCACTTCCTGTTTTCAAAACAAAAGCACCAATTGTATCGTAATAGCTTTCCCTATGATAAAAAGGCAACGGGTATTTTATTTGGTGAAAATAACCGGAAGTGTGTTGCTCACTACGGCTAGCTTTAGTAGCGCCGAATTCGTGGGAACAAAATTGTAAATAGCCGGTATTTTGTCAGGTTTTCAACACGTTAGGGATCTAAACGACTACTTTCTCACCTGAAAATGTTTCAAATGTTGCTAAAGTTTACAGAGTTTAGAACTTAAGTGAAATCAGCTTCAGGCCGGCTGATTTCGGCTCGGGCAGGAGCGAAATGCATTGTGGGTAAACGCTCTGTATACTGTCTGATCGATGAGTATGCAGTATGGAAGTATGCGGTTTCGAACACAACCCAGTTTTTTCTTCCCACTGGAAGGACTTTTTAAAATCAGTCACTTGTTTGATCGGTCAGCGGTAAGTGTTGTGCATCTCCTTCCATGATGGTTCCCCCTCCTTTTCTTCCCTTTGTTTCAGTTGACTGAGGGTTAGGGTTAGGGTTCTTCCTCATGTATTCCTGGGTCTTTGTTGTTTCATCCTGTATAGTGATGGTTACAGTACATTTTCGGGGTGCTTAGTGTCACATCATATATTCAGAATATATCAAACCCATACAGATCCCAAATGCAGTGACGATTACAACACAACAGCCCATAACGAAAGCCACCTTCTCCGCTGTCGCTAAAATACATTTCAAGCATGCTGAGACACAGTGTCTGCAGCTTTTCTCCAGAATACATGTAAGACAAATCATTTTGAATCTATTCAGATCATAGTGTCATGGTTTCCTGGGCTGAGACCTTCGATGGTTCACTTAAGTCTGCCGGTTGTCGTCCAAATGCAGTGATTCAGTAACAGAGAATTTATAAAACATGTCATCAAACTTAGAAATCAGATGACCTGAGTTTTGTCTCTATTATTTTTCCCTGCTTACCTTTCAGGGCTTCCATAACTCGTACTTCTGTGCTAACACTGACTAATGATCAGTTATTCAATGCAGCTGATTAGCTTAATCCTCTCATTCCTGTGGAAGCAGTAAGGGTGGACTTATTCTTTTTTAAATTAAACTGTTTATAGCGGATTCTTTTAGAAATAGAATAGAAAAATACTTTATTCATCCCCCGATGGGGGAAATTCAAATTAGTCAAGTAGCTCAAAAAAAATATAAATATTTACAATGATTGTATATTAACAACAATTATAATAACAATATTAATAATAATAATAATAATAATAATAACAAATGACTAAATAAATAAAAATAAAACAAAATATAAATAAAAAGCAGATCACTAAAAATAACTAAAACTTGTCATAGCAACCGAAATGTTACACGCACATGAGGGGTTATGTGCCTGTCTGAGAATGGACCATTTTTCATCTTCCACTGAGGAAGACGTTTCCATGCAGATGAGCTGATTTAATGAAATTCATCTTAAGCGAATCTGTACTTTTATAATGAATCAAATGAACTAATTAACATGTCGGTGAGGAAATGACCTGTGAACCGCTCTGCGTATGAATTTAAATGATGCCTGTGATACTGTCTTTGTGTTTCAGGCCACTTTAAATTAATGCTGTAGCAGATAATGCAGACTTCCTTGTTCAGCATTTTCCAGGCAGTGATCAATGAAATTGTCAAGAGAACATCTCTTTTTGACCGGCGGCCTAAACAAAAGACTGGAATAGGTAATGTCAGTCAGTGGATGTCTTTCTTGATATTGATTATTCTTTATTCTTGGCGCTCCGTGGGGACTTGCTGTGTTCTTTCATGCTGTGATTGAGCGTCGAAACGGAGAATGCCTCGCGGCCTCTTATTTGTTACCAGCTTGTATGTTGTTCAAATTACTCAGGACATGGCATCTGTCTCCTTAGAGACGTGTTCAACGTGCAGCACACGAGCACGGACTGTTGTCATGTGTAATGCAGGAGATAAAAAAATCTCCAACGCACATTGGAAATGCGACAAAACACGTCTGAGCCTTCTGCTTTGTTTTAAATAAGATTCGGGCCTCTCGGATAGAAGTTCCATTCTGACAGAATTGCAAACATTACCTCCGTGGAGTTCTTAAAATTCTCACCTGGAGCAACACAATCTTTGAAAAAGACTGAAAGTTTCACAGGATAAACCCATCATCCCTAAAATACACATTTTAGATAAGTGTTGGAGATCATTCAGAAGGCAAATTCTGCAGCACATCCAGACGGCGGATGAATGCAGAAACAGTCCCTTCGTGGGCGTTAAAACTTTATGCTTTTGTTTAAATTAGGGCTGGGCAACGATTCAAATGTTTAATCTAATGAATCACGGGGAAGGACTGCCCGTTCAGAGACCTGGCCATCACCATGGATGACTCTGTGGTGACGTCAACTCGGACCGCGAGGAATCTGGGTGTGACCCTCGACGACCAACTGTCGTTCTGGGCAAACATCGCATCAGTGACCCGTTCCTGCCGATTCCTCCTCTACAACATCCGGAGGATTCGCCCCTTCCTCACCGACAAGGCAGCAGGTGCTCATCCAGGCTCTTGTCATCTCCCGCCTGGACTACTGCAACTCCCTCCTTGCTGGCGCCCCGGCTTCTGCCATCAGACCTTTGGAGCTGGTTCAGAAAGCTGCTGCTCGTCTGGTGTTCAACCTCCCCGAGTTCTCCCACACCACTCCCCTTCTCCACTCTCTACACTGGCTCCCTGTAGCTGCAGCATCCAGTTTAAGACTCTGGTGCTGGCCTACAGGGCAGTGGGAGGAACAGCTCCTTCATACCTCCAGGCTATGGTCAAGCCCTACATCCCCGCCCGACCACTTCGCTCTGCGGCCTCCAGGCGCCTGGCTGCCCCCTCACTCAGAGGTCCCTGCGCACCATCCACACGGTCACGGCTTTTCTCTGTTCTGGCCCCCCGATGGTGGAACGATCTCCCGACTGATATCAGGACAGCTGAGTCGCTGCCCATCTTTGGCCACAGGCTGAAAACCATCTCTGCAGGAAACACTACCCTGATCCGCCCTCTTAGGACTTCACCTGCTTCGGGATGCAACTGCTATCAGTTGTGTGTTTTGCCTTTAAGTGATATTTTAGACTGGAACTACTACGGTGAGAAGACAATTCAACTTGGCAGTGTTTATAGATGACTTTGGTTCTGTCGACTCCGCCATCTGGAAGAACTTTAAAATGAAAATGGCCGAGTAAAAGTTCCGTACCCTTCTCCATGTTTGGTGGATCCGCCGATTACTTTCTTTTCCTGTTCCACAGCAGACAGCAACAGACTTTTACAAAATAAAAGCCTGTGAGCAACAGACTTTTACAAAATAAAAGCCTGTGAGAAACAGACTATTACAATAATAAAATAAATGATAAAACAGGGGTGATCCGTGGCGTAGTGGGTTAAACAGGCTATAGTCCTCGCTGCAGCTGGCCCCAGTTCGAGTCCCGCATCGGACGGCCCTTTGCTGTGTGTTGTTCCCCCTCTCTCTGCCCCCTGCTTCCTGTCACTCTGAACTTTCCTATCCATTAAAGGCACAAAAGCCCCCAAATTATTATTTTTTAAATAAATAAATAAAACCTTCATTAATGCGCGATAAAACATTTATCGGCGTTAAATAATTAATGAGTTAACGCGATAATAACGAGTTAACTTGCCCAGCCCTAGTTTAAATACATCCCATCATAAAGTTACTTGGTATGGACATATGGTAGGACATGTGGAAAACACACCAAATTACAACGCAATCTCTGAAATGGAGGGAATTCAGCTGGAAGAATCTAATTCAGTACTTTATTACACCTAAAATCCAAAGTAAACAGATAAACGCACATTTTTTTGGAACTGTACGAAAGTACAACCCTTTCTGGGGGAATGTTCGCTCAGTTCTCTGGGATGTTGTAGGATATGTGATTCCTAAATCCTGTCTTGTAGTTGTACCTTGGTCATTTTGGAGGGTGCGGTGCATGTAGGAGACCAATATTTGGTCAGGCTGGGAAGAAGACCATTACCAAGAACTGGCACTCCAAGCTACAAACAGTGGAGGTCCATTGTAGAAGATATGCTTGTGATGGAACATCCCGCATAACTGAAAATGAAAGATGTTTTTATAAAAAGCTGTGGTTGACATAAAGGAAGACATGATTAATCAGATGGCATGATTTCACATGTTAGAACATGAAACGCCTTAACCAACAAAACAAACAAACAAACAAAAAGAACGCTCTGTTCTTTTTGTTTTTATGAATTACTGCATGGTTAATATGTCAGATTGAGGAGTTGTACAGTTTGATTGTCTGTGGAATTCCCAACATAGGAAATGTTACCATCTGACCATTGAACACATTACACGTTTTCTGGTGAGACTGGGCTGATCCAGAGTTTGACAAATACTTTTCACAAGTTCATTTTTTTTTTCTATCATTTTGTGTGAATTTCTCAAGTTTAATGCAGGTGAAATGTGAAAAGTGTGAAGTTCCCTTCCATATGGGATCATCCCATTGGTACCAATGACTATGCACCCTCGAAATAGTGAGGGATCTGGGTCCAATCCCGGACTCTGAGTTGCAGTGTTAGAACCAATGCCAGAAAGTGAGGGTTGTTTAGTAAGTGCAGGAGTGTAGATGTCGACAGAAATGATACGAGCTACTTCACTTATTGATTCACTTTGTAAGTGGAGGCTGTGCTGTAGTGGAGTTTATCATGATATGAGAAATGAGAACGTGTTTTGGGGGCTGTTAATGAAACTTGTATTTTTGGAAGCGAGTATGGATTTTTAATAAGGACACAGCCTTTCAACTGGCAGCAAATTTGGTAAGTCACAGCAATTTGTGTCTGTTGGAAGTACTTTTTGACTTTTGATATTTTTTAATCAATATATAGATTAATTTTATTTTACAATAAGAAGAGAACCTGCAGGTCAACACTGGGACATGCTTATACAATTCTTACCTTCAGTTGGGTCTTTCAAGTCAAAGGTTTTACCAAGCAAACATTCATGAAACATTTACAGTTATAGTCAGACGTCCTTATCCACTTCACGCGTGCTGATGCAGCGGAACTGGGTGGAAATGGGGAGATAGTCTCCCTAAAAGTATTAACACTCTTTAAGCAGGAAGAGATTACGGTGATAACAAGACCAAATGTGGCTCCTGTTGAAGCCCCGATTTCAGCCGGCTTCCCCGAGTCCGTTGATCGAAGTGTGAGCATAAAGGTCAAGACTCAGTCCAAGGTTTAGTTGGTTTATAGCAGAAGCTTCTGGACATCACACAGTTACATGATATGCATTCTGTCCTGCTGCCAAGTGGGATCTGGCGATCTTCTCCTGCCTTCTGATCATTATTTTATTTTAGTATTTGCGTTATCAGTTATTCAAGGTCTTGTGGCATAAAAGTCAGCATAACAGGAAACGGGCCTTATATGGTAGCAACATCCGTCTAAGCTTGTATTCACACTGCCACACACACATATTGCAAAATGAATAGTATTGATATAATCTCACACTCCTCATTTAATATAGTTACAGGCTTTTTCTTCATAGTTTAGTCAGTTAGGCTTTGTCTTCCTAGTTTAGTCAGTTAGGCTTTGTCTTCCTAGTTTAGTCAGTTAGGCTTTGTCTTCATAGTTTAGTCAGTTAGGCTTTTTCTTCATAGTTTAGTCAGTTAGGCTTCGTCTGCATAGTTTAGTCAGTTAGGCTTTGTCTTCATAGTTTAGTCAGTTAGGCTTTGTATTCATAGTTTAGTCAGTTAGGCTTTGTCTTCCTAGTTTAGTCAGTTAGGCTTTGTCTTCATAGTTTAGTCAGTTAGGCTTTGTCTGCATAGTTTAGTCAGTTAGGCTTTTTCTTCACAGTTTAGTCAGTTAGGCTTTGTCTTCATAGTTTAGTCAGTTAGGCTTTGTCTTCATAGTTTAGTCAGTTAGGCTTTGTCTTGATAGTTTAGTCAGTTAGGCTTCGTCTGCATAGTTTAGTCAGTTAGGCTTTGTCTTCATAGTTTAGTCAGTTAGGCTTTGTCTTCATAGTTTAGTCAGTTAGGCTTTGTCTTCATAGTTTAGTCAGTTAGGCTTTTTCTTCACAGTTTAGTCAGTTAGGCTTTGTCTTTATAGTTTAGTCAGTTAGGCTTTGTCTTCATAGTTTAGTCAGTTAGGCTTTGTCTTCATAGTTTAGTCAGTTAGGCTTTGTCTTCATAGTTTAGTCAGTTAGGCTTTGTCTTCATAGTTTAGTCAGTTAGGCTTTGTCTTCATAGTTTAGTCAGTTAGGCTTTGTCTTCATAGTTTAGTCAGTTAGGCTTTGTCTTCATAGTTTAGTCAGTTAGGCTTTGTCTTCATAGTTTAGTCAGTTAGGCTTTGTCTGCATAGTTTAGTCAGTTAGGCTTCGTCTGCATAGTTTAGTCAGTTAGGCTTCGTCTTCATAGTTTAGTCAGTTAGGCTTCGTCTTCATAGTTTAGTCAGTTAGGCTTTGTCTTCATAGTTTAGTCAGTTAGGCTTTGTCTTCATAGTTTAGTCAGTTAGGCTTCGTCTTCATAGTTTAGTCAGTTAGGCTTCGTCTTCATAGTTTAGTCAGTTAGGCTTTGTCTTGATAGTTTAGTCAGTTAGGCTTCGTCTTCATAGTTTAGTCAGTTAGGCTTCGTCTTCATAGTTTAGTCAGTTAGGCTTTGTCTTCATAGTTTCAGACATCCCAAGTCTCCCGGAAGGTCCGGGAGTCTCCCTGATATTGATAGCTAATCACGGATGCCCGCGAGTCGGATAAAATATCCCGGATTTTAGACTATTCGAGGGAGTTTTTTTTTTTTTTTTTCAATGCGAGTGAGAGCGTGCAGGCAATAAAATAACTCGTGCAACTTGCGCGTTTCGACTGCGCAGGCACGAGAGAGAGGGGTGTGGGGAGAGGTTGCTTGTGAAACCTGCGACGCTCTGTTCAACGAGAGTCCAGTGCGACTGCTTGTCGGGGGGGGGGGGGGGGGGGGGTGGAGAGGAGACTGAGTCATCTCCCTGAAATGAGTTTTTGGAACTTGGGATGTCTGTAGTTTAGTCAGTTAGGCTTTGTCTTCATAGTTTAGTCAGTTAGGCTTCGTCTTCATAGTTTAGTCAGTTAGGCTTTGTCTTCATAGTTTAGTCAGTTAGGCTTCGTCTTCATAGTTTAGTCAGTTAGGCTTTGTCTTCATAGTTTAGTCAGTTAGGCTTTGTCTTCATAGTTTAGTCAGTTAGGCTTTGTCTTCATAGTTTAGTCAGTTAGGCTTTGTCTTCATAGTTTAGTCAGTTAGGCTTCGTCTTCATAGTTTAGTCAGTTAGGCTTCGTCTTCATAGTTTAGTCAGTTAGGCTTCGTCTTCATAGTTTAGTCAGTTAGGCTTCGTCTTCATAGTTTAGTCAGTTAGGCTTCGTCTTCATAGTTTAGTCAGTTAGGCTTCGTCTTCATAGTTTAGTCAGTTAGGCTTCGTCTTCATAGTTTAGTCAGTTAGGCTTTGTCTTCATAGTTTAGTCAGTTAGGCTTTTTCTTCACAGTTTAGTCAGTTAGGCTTTGTCTTCATAGTTTAGTCAGTTAGGCTTTGTCTTCATAGTTTAGTCAGTTAGGCTTCGTCTTCATAGTTTAGTCAGTTAGGCTTTGTCTTCATAGTTTAGTCAGTTAGGCTTCGTCTTCATAGTTTAGTCAGTAAGGCGTTGTCTTCATAGTTTAGTCAGTTAGGCTTTGTCTTCATAGTTTAGTCAGTTAGGCTTTGTCTTCATAGTTTAGTCAGTTAGGCTTCGTCTGCATAGTTTAGTCAGTTAGGCTTTGTCTTCATAGTTTAGTCAGTTAGGCTTTGTCTTGATAGTTTAGTCAGTTAGGCTTCGTCTGCATAGTTTAGTCAGTTAGGCTTTGTCTGCATAGTTTAGTCAGTTAGGCTTTGTCTGCATAGTTTAGTCAGTTAGGCTTTTTCTTCATAGTTTAGTCAGTTAGGCTTTGTCTGCATAGTTTAGTCAGTTAGGCTTTTTCTTCATAGTTTAGTCAGTTAGGCTTTGTCTGCATAGTTTAGTCAGTTAGGCTTTGTCTTCATAGTTGTTGGATGTTTAGCTCGTTGTGTTGTGTTGGCCTCAGCTCTCCCTGAAGAGACGGAGCCGCTCTCTTTTGAAACAAAGAACTTAAAAAATGAAGGGTAACCTGCTCAGGCTGTCTCCTTATGTTCTCTGACTTTGAAAATTGCCAGTCAGCACTATTCACAACTACATGTCGGTCTGTTAGAGTACAGATGGAGATGTCTATAGCCCCCTTTTTGGAGAACCGTCCGTTGTTGAACAATTCCCAACGTGACTTTCTGGCTTTCTGTACCTTCTTCTCCTGTCGCCTAATCCTTCCAAAATGGAAGGATGCCATCCCTCCATCCCACACACTTTGGATCTCAGAAGTAGCTACTTTATATTATATGAAATTGGAAAAAATAAAACACAACTGGTAAATTCAATACGATTTGGCAACAACCTTTTCTGAGATATGTGGAAGAGAAATCAGAGCTGCATGAATCTAGTTAACAAGGACCACTGATTTCATTGTGTTTAGATGACAACCCGCTTAAATACTATTCTGTATGTACTGTATCTCTCTAATGTTTTTTGCTTGTTTGTTTGTTTGTTTTTTCTGTAACATTCTCTCCTTTTTATAGAATAGAATAGAATAGAATAGAAAAATACTTTATTCACCCCCCAATGGGGGAAATTCAAATGAGTCTAGTAGCTCAAAAAAATTATTAATATTTAAAATGATTGTATATTAACAACAACAATAAGAATACCAATTCTAATAAAAATACTACTACAAACTAATAATAATAATAAATGACTAAATAAATAAAAAAAATCAATTTGAGAAGAACTCAGCAGTTTTATATTCATATGTCTTGTTTTACAACATGCTTGGCATACATTGTCTTGGATTTACTCATTTATTTATCATTTTTTTAATTGTGATTTATTATCTATGTATTTTTTTAAACAATTTTTTTTTTTTTACTTCATGGGGATGGGATTCATAAAATGAATATAATAAATGTGAAACGTGAAAGTTTTTTCTCTCTTCCCCGTCTGAGCATCAGTTGAAAGAATCACAACTCCGTCCTCCTCCTGAAAGATATGAATTCCTCCCTCTGTAAATAGTTTGTCCTCCAGTTAGATTACAGACGTTGCTCGGATGGTGGGCTGCAGCTCGTTCCTGTGATCACCACCACACATCTGTAGCCTCAGAACCCTGACGTCCCGGCTTCAAACCGCCCTGTCATGTAGGTCTAAGCTCCTTCTTTGTCTGTATTTAACTAATGAAATCGGAGTGAAATGCCTCTGGTAGCTGAGTAATCCTCGTCTCCTCTCACTCGGTATGCAGAGCTGTCGGTGTGACAGACACGTGTTGATGGGATGGTTCCAGCGGCCTTTCAGAAAGCTGCCGTTTCTGCCTCCTCCGCTGTCGCATGCAGTCTGTTCGGCTGTTCTTTGGCGCTCACATCCTCGTATCGTCCACTCTCACAGCTCCAGGCTCTCTGCTCTGCCTTCGGTTTCACTTTGAATCCCTCACCTCTGGCCTTGGCTCTGCGTTTGTTTGTCTTCTGAAGGGTCTATTTGATCCTCGAGCAGATTTATTTGATCTGTTTGACCTTGCAGTGCCTTTGCAACAGAAGAGGGAGCTGCTGCAGGCAGGCTTTAATCAGCTGGACCAAACAGAGAGATGTCCACTCCACTCCTGACAGTGGATGGGACTTTGATTATGTTTTTTTTACCCAGTTTTTTTCTTAATTATAATTTGGCTCTGGACAATGACTTTGATTTATGACATTAGGCTGCTTCATTAGATTTTTTTAATTGATGAATTTCATAGATTTGGGATGACATTGTGCTCCACTCTTCCAGCAAAGCTTCCCTGCAGGCTCCACTCAGTAACTACCAGCTCACAGAGAGATGATTGAGTCACAGCTTGCATTCTCTGATGGCTAACTGTACATCATCTGTACTCTAACACAGGGGTCCCCAACCTTTTCAGCACCAAGGACCGTTTTGGTTCTGCAATTTGTTCCCGCGGCCCGGTCGGGGGGGGGGGGGGATACTTTTTTTTTTGTTTGTTTTTTTTTGTTTTTTTGTACTTTACGTTCAACAGACATTACATTTAGCAGATGCTTTTACAAATTAGGATATGATGACAGACAGACAGTCATCATTGAAAAAAATAAACGTGCACAATCGGCCTCCTATAATGCAATCTATGCAGTTTCCAAGTATAGAATCTAGCGAGTGAAATGAAAGAATTCCCGATTTCCATGTCTTTTTAAAAAAAAAAAAAAAAAAATTTTTTTTTTTTTTTTTTTTTTTTCCCCCCCAATCTCACGGCCCGGTTTGGAATGTCTCGCGGACCGGTACCGGTGGTTGGGGACCCCTGCTCTAACAGACCGACATGTAGTTGTGAATAGTGCTGACTGGCAATTTTCAAAGTCAGAGAACATAAGGAGACAGCCTGAGCAGGTTACCCTTCATTTTTTAAGTTCTTTGTTTCAAAAGAGAGCGGCTCCGTCTCTTCAGGGAGAGCTGAGGCCAACACAACACAACGAGCTAAACATCCAACAACTATGAAGACAAAGCCTAACTGACTAAACTATGAAGACAAAGCCTAACTGACTAAACTATGAAGACAAAGCCTAACTGACTAAACTATGAAGACAAAGCCTAACTGACTAAACTATGCAGACAAAGCCTAACTGACTAAACTATGAAGACAAAGCCCAACTGACTAAACTATGAAGACAAAGCCTAACTGACTAAACTATGAAGACAAAGCCTAACTGACTAAACTATGAAGACAAAGCCTAACTGACTAAACTATGCAGACAAAGCCTAACTGACTAAACTATGAAGACAAAGCCCAACTGACTAAACTATGAAGACAAAGCCTAACTGACTAAACTATGAAGACAAAGCCTAACTGACTAAACTATGCAGACAAAGCCTAACTGACTAAACTATGAAGACAAAGCCTAACTGACTAAACTATGAAGACAAAGCCCAACTGACTAAACTATGAAGACAAAGCCCAACTGACTAAACTATGAAGACAAAGCCTAACCCAAAGATATTCAAACCGACAACGTACCTCCCTAACTTCAACAGAAACAGGAGAAAAAGCTTACAATAAAAAAAGACTGGCCGCCCTCCCCTACAAGGCCGAACCAAAGGCTGAAACTAAGGAAGAACTTAAACAAGGATTACTGTATAAACCAAGGTTAACATAACACAAAGTAAAGGTGGTGGTGGCCAAAAAGGGGGCCGTCAAGTGCAGATCCTGGCTCCTTTTATGGTCCCCTCCAGAGCCAGGATTGGCTGAAATAAATCAAAGCAGGAAAAGGAGGAGCTGGGCCTGGGAACCAGCACATCAATGCATTGGTGGGATGTAACAGTGATTAATACCATGATTCTGTGTAATTAATGGTTAGAAATCACAACTTAATTGCAAATGTATGACACTGTAGCCATTTACACATGTTCCTCCATAAGAATATAAATTTTTTTCTGTTTTAAAGGACGTAATCAATTATCTAAGGCCTTGTAATTCCCCCCGAAATATCCTCCCCTCTTGTCTCTTTAAAGAAACTCTTCACATTATCGGGCTGTGCACCAGATGCTTTAAGTAACGCTGTTGTGCAGCAAAAAGAAAAAGCTTGATTCAAATGTTCTATGTGACTATTGGCGGATATCTAATCCAACATTTTGGAAAAGTTTAATCAGCTTCGGACCTTTTTAAACACCATTATAGCACTGAGACAGCAATTTGAAGGGTTTTTCATGATCTTCTCTTAACAGCTGACTCAAGCGGCTCTGCTGTTTTAGTTCTTTTAGATTTAAATGCTGTCTTTGGCACAGTTAAACATTCATGTTGTTTGTCTTAAAGGTAGACGTAAAGGTTTTTGTCATAGTCCCATTGGTCTTTTCCTGTATCCATTGGGGAATACTCCTCTTCCTAAGCCCCCCATTTGTTGTGTTGTACCTCATTTTGGAACTGTCTACAAGACGTCAAAGACTGGTTAACACAGAGTTTACCCATAATACGACTGAAATGATTGTATTTGAATCTGTTTTATCTGGTCTGGAAATGTGTCCCTCAGAGAAAGGAACTCGCTCAGTCAGAAAATCAAATGGTGTAGCCGACTGATTGGGGGAGTCACAGCTGAGCCGGGAGTCACTGTACACCAGACAGTTGCAGCGGATAGCTAGCTCAGTTTTAAGTGACTCTCATCCACATGCGAGTGAGTTCCAGTACCTTCCATTGGTTAGGAGACTTCAATTAATTTTCAATTCAATTAATTTTTATTTATATAGCGCCAAATACAACAAATGTCATCTCAAGGCACTTAGATAATAAAGTCCAATTCAAGCCAATTGGAATTCAATTAATTGTAATCATCTTAGGGTCCCATGGTCAAGGTCTGGGCCAGTATAACGCCCCTGTACTGCATTTTCTTTAAAAAGTGGTGCTCCACAGTTGGACACTGGAACTAAAATATGTGTTATTTATGATGCAACTATCACCTTTATTGATGCATTATACAAATCTGTACCACCCTCCACACCACTCTGGTCCACCTGGAACAACCAGGGGCATATGTAAGGTTGATACTTGTGGACTGCAGCTTGGCATTTAATGCCAGCATTCCAAGCAGACTGTTCCACAAGATGGCCGACCTTTTTCATGAGAACTGTTTTAAAATTCAATTTAAGGTTCCAATTAAGATGGTATATCCATTCCATTTCATCTTTTAGAATGATTTAGAAAAATATCAAGACTTTTCACTTAATTTCATTCTGCTTGAAATCTGCTTTTTTTTTTTTTTTTAACCCTTCAGCTTTCTTTCATTTTTTAAGCCATTCAAACAATTCTGCCTTTTTGTCAATCAGCTTCAAATCATTTCACTAATTCCTTTTTCAACTTCAATGTGATAATATGTTTCTGGATGCTTTAACATTTAACATTCAATTTAGGGTTCCAATTTAGCCGGCATATCCATTCCATTACACCCTTTTAGAATGACTCAGCAAAAATTCAAGACTTTTCATTCTGCTTGAAATCCTTTTAGTTTTTTTTTTAACCCTTCAGCTTTTCTTGGCTGACACTTCTGCCATTTTTCAGCCATTTTAAACAGTTTTGCCTTTTTTCAATCAGCTTCAAATCATTTCACTATTTTTTTTTTTCAACTTCACAAGACCTAGGCCTCCACCACAACCTCTGCCTTTGTCTGTTAAGATGCCCCACCGCAGAGAGTAATCGCCACACAGCTACCTACTCTGGAAGATATCTTCCCCTCCCGTGGCTTCTACAAAGCAACGAACATCGCAAGAGGCTCATCTCTCCCTGCCCAGCTCCTCTGTCTGAACTTCTGCCTTCAGGCAGGCTATTCGGTAACCTGACTCACGTCATCTGGCTGCGTTCACCAACTACAGGCGGGGGCGTTCCCTTTCCTCACACAACCATCTGAGGAGCCTGGGAGTCATATGTGTTTCGTCCAATTAGAAAATAATCAGAGCCAATCATTAATCGCTGGGTGGGACTTTGGATGAATGGGCGGCGTTATGGCGGCGTTATGGCGGCGTTATGGCCGCCCATTCATGCTCCAGAGGGCGGGAGTCAGGTAAGCTCTGAGCTACGTCACGGGTTGAGTCATTGGGAGTGGCTGAAGTGGCGTGTCAGTCAAGATGACGGACAGATTCTTCATCCAATCACATGCACGAGTTTTAGAAAAAATAGCCCCATTTGAAATCATGTCGGTTGTGGGCTCGTCCCAGATGGTATGCGAATACCAGATGGCGGGAGTCAGGTAAGCTATTTGGGGAATTAACAACACACCCTTCAAGACTTTTAAACAGTTTCTACTCAAAGGCCATCACTGACCTGAATGCTGCTGTGAAGCAACAGATAAGTTGGTAATTACATTCATTTTTTTCATGTTTATAGCATACTTTGGCAACTTTTAAAATGTCATTGTTTATTTCTTATTTCTTCTACTAATTTACCTCTTTTTCTTTGACTTTTATCATCTTCTAGGAAGGTGTAATAAAATCTAATTGTATACTTTTACAGTGACAAGAGGAAGAATCTTGAATCGGCTGTTTTTGCCTGTACAGATAAACACTTTGGCAGAGACAAAGTACTACGTGCTTCATCTGTTGAAGCCACAAATACAGAGACCAGCCGGGTACAGCCGGGGTCCTCCGTCACACCACATACTTTTTCATTTAAGATCCCTATGATAAAGCCCTGCTACAACTGCTGGACTTGACAATGTATTTGTTTTGGTATGATTTAACCTGCACTGCTGTGTGAGAAGCTCCAGAAAACAGGTTGTGAGGCTGAAAGGTTGTGTGTCTGCACTGCACGATGCACTGCTAATATTTCCCTCATCCATTAAGCGTCTGCAATGCACGATGCACTGCTAATATTTCACCCATCCATTAAGGGGCTGCACTGCTAATATTTCACTCATCCATTAAGGGGCTGCACTGGACTGCTAATATTTCACCCATCCATTAAGGGGCTACACTGCTAATATTTCACTCATCCATTAAGGGGCTGCACTGGACTGCTAATATTTCACCCATCCATTAAGCGGCTGCACTGCTAATATTTCACTCATCCATTAAGCGGCTGCACTGCAAATATTTCACCCATCCATTAAGCGGCTGCACTGCTAATATTTCACCCATCCATTAAGCGGCTGCACTGCTAATATTTCACCCATCCATTAAGCGGCTGCACTGCTAATATTTCACCCATCCATTAAGCGGCTGCACTGCTAATATTTCACTCATCCATTAAGGGGCTGCACTGGACTGCTAATATTCCACTCATCCATTAAGCGGCTGCACTGCAAATATTTCACCCATCCATTAAGCGGCTGCACTGCTAATGTTTCACCCATCCATTAAGCGGCTGCACTGCTAATATTTCACTCATCCATTAAGGGGCTGCACTGGACTGCTAATATTCCACTCATCCATTAAGCGGCTGCACTGCAAATATTTCACCCATCCATTAAGCGGCTGCACTGGTAATATTTCACCCATCCATTAAGCGGCTGCACTGCTAATGTTTCACCCATCCATTAAGCGGCTGCACTGCTAACATTTCACCCATCCATTAAGCGGCTGCACTGCTAATGTTTCACCCATCCATTAAGCGGCTGCACTGCTAATGTTTCACCCATCCATTAAGCGGCTGCACTGCTAATATTTCACCCATCCATTAAGCGGCTGCACTGCTAATGTTTCACTCATCCATTAAGCGGCTGCACTGCTAATATTTCACCCATCCATTAAGCGGCTGCACTGCTAATGTTTCACCCATCCATTAAGCGGCTGCACTGCTAATATTTCACCCATCCATTAAGCGGCTGCACTGCTAATGTTTCACCCATCCATTAAGCGGCTGCACTGCTAATGTTTCACCCATCCATTAAGCGGCTGCACTGCTAATATTTCACCCATCCATTAAGCGGCTGCACTGCTAATATTTCACTCATCCATTTAGCGTCTGCACTGCTAATATTTCACTCATCCATTAAGCGGCTGCACTGCTAATATTTCACTGATATCCACATGGTAAATGGACTGGACCCTTCTATTTTAGTTTTCTACTCTACCAGCTACATTTCACCCATTCACACACACTCAGTCTACGCTGTATTGGACATTTAGGCTACACAGTGCCTTTGTTCACATTTACACACAGATGGTGGCTACATGTGGCTGAGAGTCGTGCCCAAGGACACTTTGACATGTGATCCAGGGAGGATGGGAATCAAACCACTGATGAGCAGATTAGCTTTTCCTCATGACCTACAGCCAAATAGGTGGCTACAAAGAAATGATACAAAGAAAACTTAGGTATCAATTTGTAGTCAGTAATATTTGCCATATGGCATCTGTATATCCTGGTTTGTAATTATGGACCTACAACAAATAGATAAGTGTAATTAATCAGCATAAAACAGTATTTGTTCTGTACTCTGTCTCACCATATGTACCAGATGACTGCTGACAGTTCAGATGTCCTTGCCATGCAGATTAGGATATGGACCAATTGCAGACTGAAAAGCAGAATAATCTGAGCAAACAGTAACTAATGTTATTGAGGATGAAAACTACACATTGAGATCTTCAAAATGACACAAAGAAGTTGTGTTTTATTCCCCTGATCGTTCAGTTCTGCTTTGCCTTTGCAGTGTATAACCCACCTAATCCATGTTTTCGGCTAAAAATGATTATAGACAACGGTAAAAAAAAAAAAAAATGCTAATTTGTGCTGACGTGCCAGGAAAGCAGAACAAAAACATAATGCAGAGAATACTGATGGTCCAAGGGATATAAATGCTGACTGAAGTGGAATAAGGAGGAAGAATTACGCTCCAGGGACACAACTTTGGGAGAGAAAAGTCAAACTGGAGCTAGTAAAAAAAAGTGCATGCTGGTTATTAAATAATGGGACTATGGGATATTCAGTGAGAGGAGTTCCACGGCCACATTTTGGGTTGAGGTTTAGCTGCTTTCTTCAGACTCTAAGTTCTGAAAGTTGACTGTGAGTTGAAGCATCAGTGGAAGTGAGACGAGCTAATGCTCTGATCTGAGGAAGCCGTCAACCCTTAGACCTCAGCTGTCAAACAGGCAGGAGTCAAGGTACCAATGAGTGAATCAAAGTGTCTGGATGTGACATGAAATCTGCTTATCAGTGTTTAACCCGACTTTGACTCAAAAGAAAAGGAACTCTTTTTCACAGGTTATTTAAGTGGAACGTATCATTAACGCAAAGATTTTACACTCAGGGGTCAACATTAGGACCTTTCTGTGTTGAATTTGCATGTCCTCCCCATATATATATGTCCATCCCGTCGCCGTGGTTAGTCTCAGCCACAGCTTCCCCTGCATCCTGTTTGGAATTGACGTCACCGACACCTACTGGTTGAAAAGCCAGAATGCGTCATTGAACAATACAATCTGCAAAACATGAAACAAGTCTAATTTAGTCGTAACCCCAAGATGGGAGAAAGACCGCCTTAAAACAGCCTGGATTGAGTTTTATGTCACAGGACGAACTGATTTTACTCTAACACGGTGGTGCCAGAACTGATGCCTGAACTATTCATTTATACGTGCTATTAACAAATGTTTAGCAATTGCTATTTCTCTTCTGTCATCGCCAACATCATCAAAGCAACCCCCCTCAAAAAAACGTCTGAGATTTGTTTATTATGGTCCTGAGAATTCAATGGTCTGATGTCTTGGGGACTGAAACTATCGCAGAGTCTGGCTGTCCTGGTCCTGACACTGCAAATCGTCTTCCCAGAGGGCCGCAGGCAGAAGATGCTAGTAAACCCAAAAGTGGGGATATGACCGGTGTTGTGTTGGAAACACACCTTATCCACACAGCTGCAGGTTAATGAGTTACAGAACGGAACCGTTCAGCTAGAAAGCTTCAGCTAACAAAGTAATGTGTGAACAATAATGTTCATATTTCAGAAAGGAAAAGCAATAATTCCTCAGAAGTTGGTCTACGTCATCTTCATTAGCTAAGCAGTTAGCGTTAGCTGCTGCTAAAGGAGAAATGCTAATGGGGAACAATAATGTTCATATTTCAGAAAGGAGCAGCAATAACTCCTCAGAAGTTGGTGTACGTCACCTTCATTAGCTAAGCTGTTAGCGTTAGCTGCTGCTAAAGGAGAAATGCCAATGTGGGAACAATAATGTTCATCTTTCAGAAAGGAACAGCAATAACTCCTTAGAAGTTGGTGTACGTCACCTTCGTTAGCTAAGCTGTTAGCGTTAGCTGCTGCTAAAGGAGAAATGCTAATGTGGGAACAATAATGTTCATCTTTCAGAAAGAAGCAGCAATAACTCCTCAGAAGTTGGTGGACGTCATCTTCATTAGCTAAGCTGTTAGCATTAGCTACTGCTAAAGGAGAAATGCTAATGTGGGAACAATAATGTTCATCTTTCAGAAAGGAGGAGCAATAACTCCTTAGAAGTTGGTGTATGTCACCTTCATTAGCTAAGCTGTTAGCGTTAGCTGCTGCTAAAGGAGAAATGTTAATGTGGGAACAATAATGTTCATCTTTTAGAAAGGAGCAGCAATAACTCCTTAGAAGTTGGTGTACGTCATCTTCATTAGCCAAGCTGTTAGCGTTAGCTGCCGCTAAAGGAGAAAATACATCAATGAATAAACCAGGAGGAATTTTTTCTCAGATACTTCCATTTCCCTGCTCTGAAGTTCAGGCTCTCAGAGTTGGAACTGATCCCTCTTTGTGGCTCAGTTTCTTCAGTCCAGCGTTGAACTGGACCAAGTTGTTAAAACAGTGGGATGAAAAGTGGTTGCTGCACATCCACAGTGTTTAGCTAACTCTGCTGAAACATTAGCCTCAGATAGAGTTTATCCACTGGGCTCTGATATCCTCTGAGGCTGCTGCTGGATGGAAGATGCATGCTCCTCAGTGCAGCTGACAGCAGAACATTCTTCTTCTTCTTCTTCTTCTTCTTCTTCTTCTGGGGATTTCCGGCAGTGTTTGCGCTGCTGCGCATTACTGCCCTCCGCAGTTCAAAGGGCTATTCATCATATTGACGCTCCTATATCCTCTGGTAGAGGTCTGTGCAGCGGATAAAATCCAGAAGGCTCTTCTCCACAGCTTGGTGATCCTTTCCCCGACTGAACAGTGTTTTAAAATCTAAAGTGGAGATCCCAATTTTCCCCAGTTCTTCTCGCAACTGTAGTCTCTCCACTCTATATTTTTGACATTCCAATAGGACATGCACTACAGTCTCTTCTTTTCCACATTCACACAGCCCATCTGGATGCTTCCCAACGGTTTTTAAGCAGCTGGCCAGACCACAATGCCCAAACCTCAGTCTTAACAGTTTGACAGAGTCTCTTCTGTCACCCCCCATATACACATACTGTCTTTTTACTGTATTTTGTGCTGAGAAATATAGTCTTCCTCTCTCTTCCTTGTTCCACTCTTCTTGCCACTGTTTCTATAGCCCCTCCTTTATGGCACTATAGAATTCTGGCTTTCCCATTTGAATTTCCACATTTACTTCCTCTCTCCGGAGCGCTATTCTGGCGAGCTTGTCAGCTGTCTCCTTCCCCTCTACACCTGCATGCCCTGGGACCCAAAGGAATCCTACATCACACCCCACTTTTTCAATTTTATATAGACTTATCAGTGCTTCATTTATCAGGTCGGCTCTAGCTCTAGATGTCCCACTCCTCATAGCCATCAAGGCAGCGGCTGAATCAGAGCATATGATTACTTTTTCTGGCTTAACTTGTTCGATCCACCATAGTGCCCAAATTATTGCCACTAGCTCTGTTGCAAAAACGGATGCTCCGCTTGTTATACGTAATCCTCGTTGGACTTTGGGACTCCTCACATATATTCCACACCCACACACACCCTTAGACCCGTCTGTATATACCTGCATGTGTGGACCCCATTCCTCTTTTATGTACCCCTCAACCATCGCACTAGTGAGGACTCCCTGCTGTTTCAGGTTTAAAAGTGTGAGGTCTACAATAAGCTCTGGGAGCAACCACATTGGCACAACTGACCAGAATGCGTGTATTAGGCCTACTTTTTCTTTGTCTACGCCCACACTCTCAGCCAATTCTCCCGCCCCAGACAGGAAGTTTCCTTTTTTCCTCCCATCTGCAAACTCCCAATTTTCATTCAGCAGACACTTGGCTGAGAGACTCTGGCTATTTCCCTTTAATTTAGACCAATAATGTAATCCTAGTTTGTTGCGTCTGATTCTAAGTGGCCACTCTCCCATCTCTACAAGCAGGGCTGGGATAGGGGTCGTCCTAAGTGCCCCACAGCATGTTCTTAAAGCTCTTGCCTGGACGGCATCTAACTTGTCCAACGTGGACTTAGCAGCTGACCCATAGACAAAGCTCCCATAGTCTATTGCTGATCTGATCATTGCCTGATAGATCATGAGCATAGTCTCCCTCTCAGCTCCCCATTCAGCAGAACATTTCCACCAGAAGCTGGCTTCATCCGTCCAACAGGGTGGATGTGAGTGGGCGGGGCTTGGCAGAGGAGGCGGAGTCAACTTAAGGAGTGACTACTTTGGAATCGAAAATCAGAACGGCTCGTTTAATGAGGAACTTCTTCTTCTTCTTCTTTCGTTTATTGGCAGATTACATCTTTTGGTTGTTGTATACCACCACCTACTGCACAGGAGTGTGTAGAGTGATACTATGGCGATTTTATCTGATCAGTCAAGAGGGTGTAAAATAAAGCTAGAGATAATAAGTAATAACAAAACAAAATCAACAAATAAACAATATAAAATAAACAATTAAAAATTAAAATTAAAATTAAATTCTTTTCATAAATTCAGTGTCTTTCAGGAAGGTAAATAAGGCTCTAATTCTGTCTCTTTGCATTCCTTGTTCCCCAAGAATATCCTCAATATGATCATCTAAGTCTTGCCATATCTTTCTTTGCTCATTGTAGCTCCTACCAGTGTTGTATAAAGTACTGAAATCTCACACTCAAGTAAAAGTACCCCTCCAAAATATGACTTTGGTAAAAGTCCAAGTCACTGACTGAAATGTTACTTGAGTTAAAGTCTTACAAGTATCCGAAACGTCTTGTACTTAAGTATGAGAATTACTGTAAAAATAGATGTACTTAAGTAATGTAATGAAAAGTATAAGTAAAAAGTAAACAAGGCAAATGCAGTTTGAATGACATTTTTTATATTTTGGTAAACTTTGAAGGTCAAATACACTTAAAATCTACACACAACCAAGTGCAGGCAAAATTTAGACCAGGTTTAGACAGAAAATACAAACTTTGTGAATCTTTAAGTTTTTCTTCTTCTAAGGTCAGTGCTGAAAATGAGGCGTACATTACACCATTAAGAAAAAATTAAACAAAAGAGGCTGCTACTGTTATTGCCATCATTACAAACAAAATTTAAACAAAAAAATAGGAGAAAACTGAAGCTTATCTGGCATCTGAAGAGGGAGTCCAGTTTGAAACCCCTTTTGTAAAGCTTTCTAAAAAATAAATAAAATAACTCAGTACAGAAAATGCGGCCAACATCACCAAGAAAAAAAGCTGTTACGATTACTGTACTTCACAAGCTATAGGAGGTGCACACACAACCGGTCATTATACAAAAGAAAAAAAGAATTGGGAGGGAACTGCAGCTTATCTGGCATCTGAAGAGGAATACCTTTTTTGTAAAACTACCTTAAAACCTAAAAAAGGGGAGTTTCATTAAGATAGAATTTCCACGTCTTTGGGCAGGCATAACTAGCCTGGCGACGCCATCCTACGTACTTCCGCCCAAAGATTTTGGCTCCGCACATAGTCTGGCCAAATCCCCCTACCTCGGTTCGCTCAGTGTTTTGCCAATCAGCAAACAGTTGCGAGTGGTGACGCAGAACTCACGCGCGGAGTCCATTGTAGTCCATATAATTGTAGTTCAACCGCAGCGGAAATAAACATGGCGACGGAAGAACGCTAGAAGCTATCCATGAAGTTGTCTCAACTCTGGAGAGCATTACACAATTAAAACGAGAGCAAGAGGAATGCCTCTTCAATATTGTTAGTGGCAAGGATGTCGAAGCTCTCCTTCCAACTGGCTTTGGGTAAAGTTTGATTTATCAAATGGTACCGGTACAATGAAAGCGGATGTGAGAAGCGTGATTCGCGAGCTAGAGCCTCGCGAGAGTAAGCATGAACCTCGGCGCATAACCAACGTCATTTCTAAACATTATGATTGGTTAAGGGAACTCCGTTACTCCAATGAATTTAAGTTGCTGGGTAAGGTCCCGCCCTCCATGGAAACGGATTCCTCTTGGGTTTTCCCAGACTGTCAGACAGAGTCAACAGTCGGCTTTCGCCCAGGCTAAGGCATAACATGCATGGGGTCAAAACACTGTTACGTTTTTTTTCTCTCTCCCTCTCTCTTTTTTTTGTAACGAGTAACTAAACCGAACATTGAAAATGTATTGGCGTAAAAGTATACAATTAAGTTCGGAAATATAGTGAAGTAAAAGTGAAAGTTGTCAAAACATTTTAAACTCGAGGAAAGTACAACGTATTCCAAAATATACTTAAGTACAGTAGTGACGTATTTTTACTTCGTTACTATACAACACTGCATGATACAGATAAAACTGCTGAACAGCTAAAAGATGCCTGTTTATTTCTGGAAAATGATTGCTAAAGGAAGATATTTAGAGGATATATTACAGCGCTCTTCAACTGTTGAAGAAGTTTTTTACTCTAACGATACAAAACGTTTATTCTGAAAGGCGAAGTAAATGAAATCCAGTCCAAATCAGATTGTTCGTGACGGGAAACGTTTTATTTTGAAAGTAAGTAGCGGAAGAAATGCTGTTTACTTCCGGTGTTCAGAGAGCGGTTAAGCAACGTGAGTCCTGTTTCAAACAGGCTGTTGTTTCTTCGCATTTCTCAGTCATTCTCAGTCATTTGAACTCGCAGGCTGACTGCGCTGGGACCCAAACACGGTACGTTGTCGGCGTTAGCATGTTAGCTTCCTGTGACTTTGGCTAGCTTTGGTTTTATGTTCGTAGACGTCAGACCGAACACTGACGTCAGACCGAACGCTGTCACTCACATGGCATGACGTCTGTTTTTGATTATTAATGCCGTCAGACAACTTGAAACAAGGCACAGAACAACACGGAAGTGAATCTGTTCCTTATCTGTGTACATTGGATTCTGTATTCTTATTGTCACTGTTACTTTGGGGGGGAAGTCAAAGCATTTATCAGCCATTTCTCTCACCTCTAATGGCTTCTTAAAGGATCATTTTAGGTTCCTTTCAAGCTTTAGTTTCAGAGAGGTGAGTTCAGGTCTAACTGTCAGAGAATTTACCATCTGAAATTAAGATCTCTGGAGCTAAAAAAGATTTTATTGCAATTTTAGCTGGTGATTAATTCAGCTCCATTTTATGTCTCCATGATAGTGTAAGCTCCATTTATATAAAAAAAGGCATCTGTACAGTAAATAGCTAAAAGTGTAATGTAAATGAATTAGGTTGAATGAAAATTGTTTTTGAATTGGCTCTATATGAACGAATTGGATTATTTTATGAATAATTATGATTACAATTAATTGAATTCCAATTGGCTTGAATTGGACTTTATTATCTAAGTGCCTTGAGATGACATTTGTTGTATTTGGCGCTATATAAATAAAAATGAATTGAATTTAGGGCTGGGCAACGATTAAAATGTTTAATCTAATTAATCGCATGATTGCCCTGATTAATCACAATTAATCGCATTTCTACGCAGAATCCAAAAATGAATCCGAAAGTAGTGTATAGCTTTTAGCATTTAGTTTTATTTTAAATGTGCTGCCATATGAATGAAAGTGCCATAACATTTGTTGTGCAAACACACTTTTAACATCAGCATCTTTCTGTAGTTCGCTCCACTGTCTGTTTCCTTGAATGACTTGCTGCTATCAGTTGTGTGTTTTATCTTTAAGTGATGTTTTAGAATGGAACTACTACGGTGAGAAGACAATTCAACTTGGCTCTAAATGCAGGAGTTTCTTTTTAAATTTATTTTTAAATACATGCTTTTATGCTGAAACAAGTAAAACAGGAAGTAGCGCCGGTTAGCTCCGTTAGCTTCACACCTGTAACGGTGATGTTACCTGCTAGTTTATCTTTATTTTATTCCTCCATGCTTCGTGGTGTTTGCTGTAACTGTGTGAATGTGATGCAGAGGAGAAGTGGAAGTTAAAGAATCCTAGTTCTGACCGTGAAGATTGCCTCTGGGGAATGACTCTGCCGTTGGTTGAGAAGCAGCTCTGATTTTTTTATTGGTACCAGCGACAATGCTAAGAATGCTATTTCTTTAATGATTACAACAACTAATACTGTCTTTTACTTTGTTTACTTCAACATTTAGTTCTACGGTGTTGATGTGGCGTCAATAAACATCTGTGAAAAGAACCGAAGTCTCGCGACCAAATCAATGGGCGTTCCGTTCCGTACCCTTCTCCATATTTGGTGGATCCGCCGATTACTTTATTTTCCTGTTCCACAGCAGACGGCAACAGAATTTTACAAAATAAAAGCCTGTGAGCAACAGACTTTTACAATGATAAAACCTGCGTTAATGCGCAATAAAACATTTATCGGCGTTAAATATTTAACAAGTTAACGCGATAATAACGAGTTAACTCGCCCAGCCCTAAAATGAATTATTAATGCTGACGATGACAGTAAAAAGATTCATGATAATGAAAATTAAAAGAAGCGAGAATAGAGCTCAACCAACAACAACAATAATAAAGAATAGAAAGGAGAACAAGGAGCCACCAGTGAACCGGTCCCAAGCCAGGCCTAGATCTGGAGGGCCACACGGGGACCAACCAGGGTGGGGTCATCAGTATGGTTTATTCTAATTGATAATTTACTAAAGCTTGATGTTGTTATTGTAATAATGGCATTAAAGGAATAAATAAAAGTGTAAATACTTTTTCTTACTCCCGTTTAACAAAGAAAGAAAAAAAACTAATTTCTTCTTCTCAAGATGTCATTATTATCATCAATAACATTTACTTTGTGATGTTTAATTTGCGCTGAAGCTTTTTAATCATTCAATCATCAAACAGACCGTTTGAACAACCACAGCAGCGAATGTCGAAAGAAAAACTGGAGAAAAAGTAGAGCCGTTTGTCAGATTAGTGATAACAGCCCCTTTGGCTGCCAGCTCATCTTCATTCAATGATTAAATGTCGTTAAAAGGACGTGAATACTGCCCAAATGCTTGAAAATGACAAGAAAATCAGGCTTCTCTGCTATTTCATGATCTTCATTTAAAGCCAATGTTTTTTTTTTCTGCACGTCAACATCTGGATTAACACACCAGGTCAGTTTATTCCTGCACAGTCTCGTTGTCGCTTCAAGCTTCGACCTTGAGTCATTTCAGGACTGCAGTTTGCTGTTGTAAAAACGCGTGAGAGGAGCTATTTATCTATAACAACTGAATATGTGCTACTCTGAGGCTGGAGGAAGAGATCATGGCTGTGTTCGAAACCGCATACTTCTCCTACTACTCCTACTAACTTTTTGAGTTAGTATGTGAGTTTGAGTAAGCGAGAAGTTCCCGGATGCATACTAGATTCTCCAAAATGTTGGGAATGCATCATGAGGTTACTACTCAAACTCAAACTACCCAAGATGCAACGTAACGTGACGTCGCCGATCGTCATTTCCTGTCAAAACGGCAGTTTCAAGCTAGCTACAACGAGGGTAGGTTCACTTCCTGTTTTCAAAACAAAAGCACCAATTGTATCGTATTGGCTTTCCCTATGATAAAAGGCAACGGGTATTTTATTTTGTGAAAATAACCGGAAGTGCGTTGCTCACTGTGGCTAGCTTTAGTAGCGCCGAATTCGTGGGAACAAAATTGTAAATAGCCGGTATTTTGTCAGATTTTCAACACGTTGGGGATCTAAACGACTACTTTCTCACCTGAAAATGTTTCAAATGTTGCTAAAGTTTACAGAGTTTAGAGCTTAAGTGAAATCAGCTTCAGGCCGGCTGATTTCGGCTCGGGCAGGAGCGAAATGCATTGTGGTATGCTCTGCATACTGTCTGATCAATGAGTATGCAGTATGTAGTATGCGGCTTCGAACACAGCCCAAGTCTTTGAGGCAGGAGACTTCAGGTCCAGCTCTGGACCTGAAGAAATGAATTACTTTAATTGATCAAAATGGTTGATAAAGTAAAAGAAAAACGCCTTCTCCTGTGTTAAATGCAGTGTATCAAATCTACAAAAAGTTAATGTTTTCATCCTTCCAATGAAGTATTTTAAAAATCACTTAACTCACTAGATATGAGATGACTGGATAGAGTCGGATATAATCTGAGAGAGTCGGAGAAAGTCAGGTAGAGTCGGCAAGAATCGGAGAAAGTCAGGTGGAGTCGGAGAGAGTCGGAGAGAGTCGGAGAGAGTCGGAGAGAGTCGGGTAGAGTCGAATGTCAGGTAGAGTCATGGAGGGATGGATGGATGGCTGGATGGATTGTGCTGCTATTTCTTATTTGACTCTAAATGTGATGCCTCTAATCTTTCAGCTGATGGTATTGATGTCACCACTTTCTAAGTTTTTCTCAGATTAGGGTCTGCAGCTATAAATCACAGAGAATAATACTCAGCAGTGCAGAAATGATTCTTTTGAATGTAGAGGTGATCTTATTTTCCAGCCTTGCCCACTGCCAGCTACATGTCTGTATTACACAGAGAACTCGCATGTTTTAGTTTGTCCTTTCCGAACTCACATTCAGGTGGTGAGGATGACAGTCCTGAATCTGTCCTTTGCTGCTTGTGGGTTTGTGGGGATCTACCACCTGGGTGCCGTGGGGGCCTTCCTCCGTCACGGGGACAAGCTGCTGGGCTCCCTTAGGGCCTGTGCAGGGGCCTCAGCTGGAGCGCTTGTGGCTGCTGTGATGATCACCGCCCCTGATAAGCTGGAGGTAGGACATGTAGGGGTCAGCGTGGGGGGGTTGGTCTTTGGGGTATTAGCTTCAGATTTTAATAGAAGGGTTTGGATGCGGACAGCGTGACGATGTGTGATGTTTCCTTCTTCCAGCACTGTAAAGAATTCACCCACAGGTTCGCTGACAGTGTGAGACAGCAGAGGTTTGGAGCCGTCACCCCAGGATACAACTTCATGCTCACTCTGAGGTGATCACATCAGACATACAGGCTGTGTTCGAAACCGCATACTTCTCCTACTACTCCTACTAACTTTTTGAGTTGGTATGCGAGTTTTAGTGTGAGAGAAGTTCCCGGATGCATTCTAGATTCGCCGAAATGTTGGGTATGCATCACGAGGTTACTACTCATACTCAAACTACCCAAGATGCAACGTAACGTGACGTCGCCGATCGTCATTTCCTGTCAAAACGGCAGTTTCAAGCTAGCTACAACGAGGGAAGGTTCACTTCCTGCTTTCAAAACAAAAGCACTAATTGTATCGTAATGGCTTTCCCTATGATAAAAGGCAACGGGTATTTCATTTTTGTGAAAATAACCAGAAGTGCGTTGCTCACTGCGGCTAACTTTAGTAGCGCCGAATTCGTTGGAACAAAATTGTAAATAGCCGGTATTTTGTCAGATTTTCAACACGTTGAGGATTTTAAACAACTACTTTCTCGCCTGAAAATGTTTCAAATGAGCTTCAGGCCGGCTGATTTCGGCTCGGGCAGGAGCGAAATGCATTGTGGGTAAACGCTCTGCATACGGTCTGATCGATGAGTATGCAGTATGGAAGTATGTAGTTTGCAAGTATGTAGTATGCGGTTTCGAACACAGCCCATGACTCAGTAGAGACAGACGAAATATTAGTTCCCATTCAGTTTGAACAATAATGATTGTTGTCTCCCTCAGGACAAATTGTTATTTTTTCTGTTGCCCCATCATTAGACCAGAGGTGGGATCTGTGCAGTGCTCTGACGATAATACCAAACCACAGCTCCGCCGTTTCTGGCATCGAGTCACTGAACTCTTGATCTGCATCAAGCAGACGAAGCAACCAAGGACAGTGCTGAAGCTGCTAAAGTTAGCTAAAGTGCAAACTATCAGCACATTATTGAAGCCTGAAGGAACAGAAGAGAAAACACTTTATTGAGGGAAAGTCTGATTGTCCAGCAGCTGAGGAATGAGACAAAAAGGGAATTATTCCATCATGAAATGAGTAGGAGTGAACCATCATCTTCAAGGAAGATATGTGGTCAGAAGGAAGTCTTAAAAGAATAAAATCAACACACACAGTGTGAGGAGAACTCAAGGTGTGGGAGCTGATCGGCCATCTTCATCTGAAGGCACCTGGGGAGCTTTCTCTGGGACCTCCCCTCTGGACCAGATGGTCCTCTTCTTTGCTGCTCTTTGACTCTGCAGGGTGCTCGCTCACTTCTCCTCCACGCCAGCTCGGACCTGAGCCTCGCCAACAAGGGCAAACGTTCAAGGGCGATAGACCAAAGGCGGAGTGATGCTGGTATATACCGTGTCCTGGACGTTTGCCTACCTAAGCTGTGTTTCTGTTAGAGTTAGCATGTTTTCTTTTTGCTTCACAGCTTGAGTCATTATTGGGGCCTGCCATAGCATTGCATAGGAGAGCACTGCATAGCATTGCGAAGCAATGAGGTTTTTTGGCTCTGAGAAGCCTGAGTCTCATATAATTAGTGTAGCAGCAGCTGGGGCAGCTTAACTGTCAGTTAAATGAGGGAGATTAATTACCATAGAAACAAGGCTATTAGTGGCCCAGCCAGTCCTTTGAAGTTTCAACAGCACAATTAACCGCTTTAAAGGGACAGTTCACCTCTTTAAAGGGACAGTTCGCCGCTTTAAAGGGACAGTTCGCCTCTTTAAAGGGACAGTTCGCCACTTTAAAGGGACAGTTTGCCGCTTTAAGAAGAAGCATCCATGTCATCCTTTGATGCCATTTGAATGCTTCTTCTTTAGGCCTTGCGAACCATTCCTGAGCAGCCGTGATTGGTTGAGCGATACGCACACTTTGGCAGGCCCCTTCTAAATTTCTTCAGAAATTTTCTAGTTACATGTTGCTGTGCAAAGTACTGTGTTTGTAAAAGCATGTGGGGGGGTATCATTACTAAAATCTTGTGTGTGGACACTCTGCAGGGAGGGGATAGATGAGATTCTGCCCGGAGATGCTCACAGTCTGGCCTCCGATCGCCTTCATATCTCAATAACACACTCCAAAAGTGGCAAAAATCACATCGTGTCCAGGTTCAACTCCAGGGACGACCTCATTAAGGTGAGTGGCGTCTCTCTCTAGCCCAGGGGGTTCGTTTTTACTGCTTTGACCCTAAAATGGCATGAATAGTCTTCCTCACCCTCTGGTTCTGTAACCTCTCCAGGCTCTGCTGGCCAGCAGCTTTGTGCCCGTCTATGCTGGACTAAAACCGCTGGAGTTTAGAGGAGAGGTAATGTGCTTTTTCTGTGGTGTGTCTAAAGAATGAGGCTTATCTCAAAAACATCGGTGAATTATTTAAATTCGGTTCAATAAAAATTTAACAATCCCCAAAGGGAAATTGTATTGTTCGTGTATTCATTATTATTAAAGAAATGCTGCTGTTATAGACAGATAACAGAATAAAATGTAAATAAGCTGTGGAGCAGAGAGGAAGATGTGGTAGAAACCTTCAGAGGTCTCCATCAGTGGGTTGGGCTGTTTCTGTAGCTTAGCAACAGCTTAGTTGATTATGTCACTCACAGCATTAGCAGGTCTCAGCAGACAACATGGACAGAAACAGTTCAACATCTGGGTTGCAGAGACGCTCCTTCTCAGTGACATGTCCAGGATTACAGCATCTGTTGTTAACCAGCTCTGTGATCCTCCTCCTTTCCTGTTACTGCTCTGTCTGCAGTCTCTGTCTGCCCGGATAGTCTTAAAGCTGAGCAGAGAGCTGTTAGAGCAGTTCCTGCAGCCAGGTCCAGGATCACAGCATCTGTTGTTAACCACCTCTGTGATCCTCCTTCTTTCCTGTTACCGCTCTGTCTGCAGTCTCTGTCTGCATTCCTGCTGTGTCCTCATAAGGGACCCAAGCCTTTCCATTGTATCTGCCAGTGATCTCACACTTCTCATGATGATCAAGGAAAGAAATGGTTCAAACTTCCTCCTCCTTGTTCACAAATTTGTTCCTGCTCTGCATCCCAGACGTCTCCTCTCCCAATCATCTTAATTTGGGTTCATATTCCTGGCACTACTTGAGCTTTGGAAAGCTCAGCTTGCTGCTCCAACAGCTAAACAACTTTCCCGTTGCCATGGTTACCGGCAGTTTTCACAGAAAAAAGCTCAATAGAAAATATTGAGAAGATGCAAAGACGGGAATAGTTTGTGCAGGCTGCTGCCTGTAGGGCGGCGCCATACCGGGATGAAGATTGCTTTGACCATATAATTCTGTCACTGTCAGTAATGTGATGTGTTACCTGCTGAGGATGTGGCTTTCGCAAAGCATTCTATGTAGAGGTGAAAGTTGCCTTTATATGTCTAATATGTTAAGTCTAAAACTGCTATTTAAAAAAAAAAAAAAAAAAAAGATGATTCCATGACCCTGAAGACATTAAACTCTCTGGCTTTGTTTCGTCAGAGGTGGATCGATGGAGGCTTCACCGACAGCCTGCCCGTCCTGCCTGTGGGACGAACCATTACTGTGTCTCCTTTCGCCGGACTCCAAGATGTGTGCCCTGTCCACAGGGGGCGCTTCAACACCCAGCTTAAACTCGCCAACATGAACATAATGGTGAGTAGCTCACCATCAGATCGGTCTGGAAGGCTGCTTGGTGTTCACAGGGGGGGCTTCAGTGGCCCCTGGGTGGGTCAGACCTTGTATGGGGTAACAATGTGCTTTTATACACCGCATTGAGAGTTTTAATGTCGTTTCTATTTCATATAAGTGAATAAAGTTTGATAATTAATAGAACTAAACAGAAACACAACACAGAGTTTGAATTGGGACGTTATTACATGCAGTGTTGGCAGGTACCACTCTGTCTGCTGTCTCTGTCCATCAGTCCACCAGTCTTAGAGCCAGCTGAAGAGGCAGGAACGTACTGTAACATAGTGTTGCTGTCAGTACTCCAAGCTTGTCCTATTTGCCAGTTATCTCACATTCCCCGACATAATCAAGGGAAGAAACAGCTTAAACTTCTTCTTGGCTCTTTGCTGTCCCACGTCTGTGATGTTTCTTCCTCAGCTTCTCTAGTTCCGGGTCATATTTTAGGGATTATTGGGATTAATGACCTTCTCCCACACATAAGCAGCTCTCACCCTGTCGCAGTATCTCAACACAAAAGATGTTGAAGAGCTCCAAAAAGTATCAGGAGAAATTCTGGCAGCTCAGCTTTCAGTCTGATGTGGAAAGATATTTTAATAATCAGTGTTTTCAAAGACAAAAGCTCAGTTTTTGCAGTATGTCCAGAGATCCTGCAACAGGCTGCCATGCGAGGCTCCACCCTGGTTGCATTTAGATTTGTTGCTATAGCGACAGTACCGGGCGCACTGGAACTGCTTTATCTGTTCACTACGCTGCCATATGCCACAAAATTGTCACAAATGTTCCATTTTTGACCATTTTTGCGATTCCATGTTCAGTTTTTTTTTTTGTTTGCTTTACTGCAATAATAAAGCATGAAGTTAGTGTTGGAGGCTGAGAGAGTTCGGAGGTGGTGGGACATCCACTTTATCTTGGCCCGGGATGTGGAATCGAGTCATTTTTCAGTCCCATGAGCAGAGGACTTGCTTAAAATGCCTCATTACAGATGAATAATGGCCGAAATGTTTCTTTCTGTGGATGCTCAGGAGTTTATATTCCATACATGATTATTACATACCAGAATTCACATTTAAAGAAGTGATATCTTTCTGTGGGCTTCTTCCAGTCCAGCTGTTTGTGTTGATGACCAGCTGCATGAAGTGAGCAATACTGTGATATATATCGATATTTTGTTTCCAGATTAAAGAATCTTTTTCAGCCACAAGTATCGATTTATTATTATTTTTTTTTTCAAAGCAAACTTTATTGAAAAGTCAGACGTTACAATTAGTGAAAACACAGAACATTGATATAATACAATGCCAGGGGGTCACATTATACAAAACAGTGATAAATTAGTTCATAAAAATGTTGTATAAAGTGCACAGCTCTCACGTTTATGACATGTTTGTTTGTTTCAGTTTGTCTGGCGGCGTTGTCCTTCCTGTTCAAAGCACGGACCACCAATAGTTGAAATGGGTACAGCGCCACCTATCGTACGACATGCTTTGTGCCTCTGATCCCATTCATTCACCGCCATATATCCAAGGAGAATACCCTAGCCAATTATCCGACCCTTTCAGTGCCATGTGACCCCACTGAGTGTCCCTTTTTTTTTTCAGAAAATGATGGAAGTGAATCGAATCGAATCGAATCGAATCGTTGGCTGAATATCGTGTATCGTATCTTGAGATTACTGTATCGCTACAGCCCGAATGCAGACAGTGTCTCATATCTGAGAATATCTCCTGATATACTTACTTTGAGTCTTTTAGGGCTGCGTTATATTTCTAACCACGGCTGTGGACAGGCTTTTTGGAATCGTCCTATCACCGTGTGGAGGTGTTGGGCCGTCAGTTTCCTCTTGCTTGGCTTGATCTTTGTCCAATCCAGTCTGATTATCTCTGGAAGCCCTCTCTTACATCTGAGGGGTGTTGAATCACAGCAGAAGGATGGATCTTTGTGGCGAGGCTGCTCTGCAGATCAAATCCAGTTCGAAAGCAGCTGAATCCAGTTTATTTCCAGCTCACATTTTTAATCTTGTTTGTTATTTGTTTCCTCAGTTTTCGGTGGAGAACATCAAACGTTTGAACCAGGCTCTGTTCCCTCCGTCCTCCAGAACCATGGACTCTTTGTGTGAAGAAGGTTTCACCGACGCCGTGAGGTTCCTGAAGAGAGAGGCCTTGATGAGCTGATGGAGCGCGTCAAATGAAGTTTTTTTTTTTTTCTGTATTTATTGTGTTTTCAGATTCTTTTTTTCCTAAATCTAACAGCATCGGGACACAATGAAGGTCCTCCGTGTGGACATGGGCTTTTATGGAGGGCACTTAAAGCAGTGGGACAAGAGTGAATGGTATCCATTTCACAGGAAGTGCATGTTGGGAGTTGGGTTTGAATGGGAGACCTAGTCCAAACCATCCTCAGACTCTGAGATTGGACGTCGCTGTCCCTGCCCACTACTGATAAACCTGTAACATGACTTTGAAAAGGGGAAAATAAAGTCAGTTAATGGCACGTGAGGATGTGAATGGGTCGTCCTGTGCATTTTAAGGTCTGCATAGCTGTGTTCAAAACCGCATACTACAAACTGCATAGTTCCATACTTCCATACTGCATACTCATCGATCAGACAGTATGCAGAGCGTTTACCCACAATGCATTTCGCTCCTGCCCGAGCCGAAATCAGCCAGCCTGAAGCTGATTTCTCTTAAGCTCTAAACTCTGTAAACTTTAGCAACATTTGAAACATTTTCAGGCGAGAAAGTAGTCGTTTAGATCCCCAACATGTTGAAAATCTGACAAAATACCGGCTGTTTACAATTTTGTTCCCACGAATTCGGTGCTACTAAAGCTAGCCGCAGTGAGCGGCGCACTTCCTGTTATTTTCACAAAATAAAATACCTGTTGCCTTTTATCATAGGGAAAGCCATTACGATACAATTGGTGCTTTTGTTTTTAAAACGGGAAGTGAACCTACCCTCGTTGTAGCTAGCTTGAAACTGCCGTTTTGACAGGAAATGACGATCGGCCACGTTACGTTGCATCTTGGGTAGTTTGAGTAGTAACCTCATGATGCATACCCAACATTTCGGCGAATCTAGTATGCATCGCTTACTCAAACTACTAACTCAAAAAGATAGTAGGAGAAGTATGCGGTTTCGAACACAGCCCATGTCATCAAGCTGAAAGTTGGAGTTCCAGCTGCCCACCATCATGGCTGAGGAAACTCAGCAGAGAGCAGGAGGGGGACGATGTGGGATCACTTGGATCTGCGTCGGTCTTATTGTGGAGCTCAAAGTGATGCTGGAGACTGTTTGGCTCCTCCCACCACCACCGTCTTCAAACAGATGGTGTGAGCCCTGCACATGTACAGCCACACACAGGGATGTGTTGCCATGGTGACGAGGCCACAAAGACGCCATCGAAAATGTGTCATAAAGCAAAATGGTGCAGTGCAGGGGCTGGGAACCAAAGATGTGAACTGTGGTATCTCAGCCCACGGCGATCAAGTGCAGTTTCAGGCCCGAGAATGTGCATCTCAACCTGTCTCGTCTCCTGTTTTTCTTTCTGCTCTGACATGAGTAAAATGACTTGAATTGTTTCAGATTATTGGCAGAAATGTCCAAAAATGTGCCTCCACTATCAAGATTATGGTAACCATCCTGAGAACAACGCCAGCTGCTGCGAAGCAAAGAATAACGGAGGCAGACGGGCTGGGTTTGCAACGGAAAGTGTCCCACAAAGATCCCACCTGACACCGCGGTGCGTAGATTTACCGGGGACAGTCGGAGGGGAAGAAGGTGCAAAAGGCTGAGACTTTCAAACATTTTTGGGTTCAGCAGCTGCTTTTAGCAGATCTTATTTCATGGATCCACAAAATGCTGACGGAATAGGTTCAGACTGCTGACCTCAGTCAAGAAACCATTGCTATTTACTCAGAAATTTGCAGAATTAGAATTACAGATGATGGGAGATATAAGCAATAATAAGGGCTAAAGAATAGGAAACGTCAACGAGACTATAACCCCTGGGCGTGATGCATGAGTGCCAGAGTTTCTATATTCTGTTTTTCAGAGAGTATTGCCCTATAAAAAATTACAGCGAATCCTTCCACTCAGAAACCATCTGAGAAGGCAGAGGAACCTTTAAAAGCATCCGATAAACAAGCAGAGCCAGTCAGGAGAAAGAAAAAGAGACTTGCCAGACTTAAAAGCATGTGGATTTAATAGCTTTAGATTTTTTTTTCCTTATTATCTGTGCTCATAAAGATGCACTTGGATGTTAAAGGATGCTCAGAGTTTGACCCTCTATTATGTGCTTTAGGCTTCACTGAAGCCACAGCTTCCACCCGGGCGATGATGGTGCGATTCAGCTCTTTTTTGGATGAAAAGGAAATGAACACTGAGGGGTTGGCTGTCCAGCTGCAGCACGTTCACACTCGCCACACAGCCGACAATAGCTGCTCACAGAGGTGAACATTTGTCATTGTTTTCTGCTCCGAAAGGAATCCACTGGAAACCGATTCTACCGCTGCTCACAGGATGTATGGAAGTCGCACGCTGCCCTCTTTGTGCTTCTGTGGGAGGTGGGACTGTGGCCTGAAATGAAATGGCTACGGTCGGTTAGCGCCGAGCCACAGAGCTGCCAAGAGATCCAAGCCAGCAGGTACAGCAGCCCGCAGTGGAGGCAGTTTGAGCAGAGACTGAATCTGAGGCACAAACTCTGCTTTAATCTGCTACTGTTGCCTTTTACTGAGCCTTCAACAAGAAGGTAACACGCCAGAGGATTAAAGAGAGAATAAAAGTAGAATAAAAATATTAATATAAATGTATTAATGTTTTAAACCCTGGCATGGAGTGGTGGACTTAGGGTTAGGGCTTTTGGCCCTGTGACCCTTATGGTTAGGGTATGTGGGAGGGAAGGTTGTAACAAGGGAGGTAGTGGGTCTAATTTGGTTTTTGGGAAAAGGGTTAGGGTAGGGAAACCATAGTTTCTGCCATGGTTTCCTCAGTCTCTTGCCCTGCCATCAGCTTCACTCCCGTCAGCTGTGCTTCTCCCCTCAGCTGCCTTCACGCATTAGTCACCATCCTCAGTATTTAGTCGACATTTACACACAGCCAGGTATTTAGAGAAACAAATATTTGAAAAAACTTGTCATTTACATCAACCCGCATAAATTCGCCGTCAAGCGCCATAATAACTATGCCAAACCTATTGGCGGCTGACCTCCGTGCAATCCTTCGCCTCTGCTCCTCCATGTAGAGCAGTTGTTGCAAATGCAATAAGGCCAGAGTAGAACTTTAACATCATCTATGATAATCCTGATCAGTAGCCAAACAAACTGTAAACATAAGGCGCTCGCATGACGTTAAGCATTTTCTGGCGCATAATGTGACGTTTAAGAACCTAAAACGCTGTTTCTCTCAGTTGACACGGCAACACATAACCGGCGTTATCAGAAATCTCCCCTTTGGCCGGAGGTTTTAGAAATAATCGTTTTCTGTGATAAATGGTGTAAATGAGAGGCCAAACCGCAGGACAATATCTGCGTCTTCCTATCGTGTAAACGGGGCCTCAGTCTCCAGGTTTTTCCATGTTCCATTGCCAGATCCTCTCCGTAATTCATGCTCATTGTCAGGTTTTTGTTTGTGTTTAATCTAAGTTGAGTTCTTCGTTTGGATTCTTTAAATAAATCAAGAGTTTTCCTTCACCACCACCGTTCTGACAAAGGCAGGCGGACTTCTACCGTGTAAAGCCCAATTCGCACAGGATAAGTATTACCTATGGACCCCCCGTAATTCGGAATAATTGCGGAGAATGTCTGAGTTCTTAGTCCTGTGCGAATGCGCCATGTCCGTGATTTGTGGGGTAATAATTCCGCCGCGAATTACCTACTGTATTTCGGCGAAACACAGACGTCCTGTGGTAATTTAAGTCCCGTCTGAACGCACACCTGTGTGTGTTCAACCTATGTGTACAACCAGGTACAACGGGGCAAAACAGGAAGTTACGACAATTACGGAATATCCGCTCATGATGTCTGTGATTTCAGTAAATTACAGACTTTTGCTTGTCCCGTCCGAATGCGCCACAAAAAATTACAGAGGTGCGGGGGTAGCTGCGAATTACCAGTGATCCATAGGTAATACTTATCCCGTGCGAATTGGGCTTAACTCGCTCCGAGTCCCCGAAGTTCCACTGAGCAGCTCAGGGCCCAAACATGGCAACCTTTGAAGAGGCTGCGGATTGTACCGTAAACCTTGTGAACCATGTTTAAATCAGCACATCAACTTGAAAGAGACTCTTTCTACAGAACAAGTGTTTAAAAGAACACAAACTATGACAGCAACAGATCCGGATGGTGGAACTAATAGTCAGGTTCACGGTGTACAAAAATGTACTTTTGTGGGAATTTTTGGGGGATTTGTTGACCTATACATTTTTGGAATCTGCAGACCTTGGGGATTCCAAAAACCAATGTTGCCACTTGAACAGACACCAGTATGGTGGCCATTTTGGAATTTCAAAACGGGCGCCATAAAAGACAGAATTTCAGCTATCTTGGCCTCTAAACAACCTAAAAACTCTGGTCTGTATGTACCTCACTTTCTTAAAAAAGGAAGCTTTGTGTTCTTTGCTGTCAACAACACTGACTTTGCCGAGGACACAGTGGATGGAAAGGGAACCACACATGGGACAATCACTGCAGTATATCAGAAGGCCAATGTTCAAGGGGAGGTCATTGCACCCAGTCTGGAACAAAGAATCTATCAATTCAATTTTTTCAATTCATTTTTATTTATATAGCGCCAAATACAACAAATGTCATCTCAAGGCACTTAGATAGTAAGTCCAATTCAAGCCAAGTGGAATTCAATTAATTAATAATAATCATAATTCATAAAATAATCCAATTCGTTCATATAGAGCCAATTCAAAAACAATTTCCTAGCTAAGAAAACCAACAGATTGCACTGAAAACTTTTTGTTTTTCGGTCCAATCTCCCGGCCTGAGCGTGCCTGAGGCGACTGTGGAGAGAAACGACTCCCTTTTAACAGGAAGAAACCTCTGGCAGAACCAGACTCAGGAAGGGTGGCCATCCGCCTCGACCAGCTGGGGTTTGAGAAGACAGAAAGGGGGGGGGGGCGCGCGGTGGCGGCACTGTAACACCATTCAAAGGATATCTGTTGGAACAGGGAAACACGAGTTAATGACCACAATAATATCACATATACATAAAGAGAGTAAAGTGAGGAAAGGTGTGTCAGATGAGGCCCCCCAGCAGTCTAGGCCTGTAGCAGCTTAACTATGGGATGTTTCAGGATCACCTGAGCCATCCCTAACTATAAGCTTTATCAAAAAGGAAAGTTTTAAGCCTGGTCTTAAAAGTGGAAAGGGTGTCTGCTTCCCGGACATTTACTGGCAGCTTATTCCACAATAGAGGGGCCTGATAACTGAAGGCTCTCCCTCCCATTCTACTTTTAGAAACTCTGGGAACCTCAAGTAAACCTGCAGTTTGGGAACGAAGTGCTCTGTTAGGAAAATATCTTACAATGAGATCTTTAAGATATGATGGAGCTCGGTCATTAAGAGCTTTATATGTAAGGAGAAGAATCATAAATTCTATTTTGAATTTAACAGGGAGCCAATGAAGAGAAGCTAAAACTGGAGAAATATGATCTCTCCTGTTAGTTCTTGTCAAAACTCTGGCTGAAGTATTTTGGATCAACTGAAGGCTTTTCAGAGAATATGTGGGACAGCCCAATAATAAAGAATTACAGTAGTCCAATCTTGAAGTAACAAATGCATGAATTAGTTGTTCTGCATCACTCTGAGACAAGATGTTCCTGATTTTAACAATATTACGAAGGTGAAAGAAGGCAGTCCTAGAAACCTGTTTTATATGCGAGTCAAATGATAAGTTCTGGTCAAAAATAACTCCAAGGTTCCTCACTGTAGAACTAGAAGCCAAGGAAATACCATCTAGAGTAACTATATAGCTAGACAATTTCTCCCTGAAACGCTCAGGTCCAAAGATAACGACTTCAGTTTTGTCTGAATTTAGAAGCAGACAGTTCTGAGTCATCCAGGTCTTTATGTCTTTAAGACATGCTTGTAGTCTGACCAACCTATTGGGTTCATCTGGTTTTATAGATAAGTACAGCTGAGTATCATCAGCATAGCAATGGAAATTTATGCCATGCTGTCTAATAATGTTACCTAATGGAAGCATGTATAAAGTGAAAAGAATCGGTCCAAGCACAGAACCCTGGGGAACTCCATGACTTACTCTGGTGTGAGAGGAAGATTCTTCATTTACAAGAACAAACTGAAATCTATCAGATAAATATGACTTAAACCAGCCTAATGCAGTTCCTTTAATCCCAATAACATGTTCAAGTCTGTGTAATAAGATACTGTGATCGACCGTATCAAATACAGCACTGAGATCCAACAGGACAAGCACAGACACAAGTCCGCTATCAGAGGCTAAGAGGAGATCATTGGTAACTTTCAGCAGTGCAGTTTCTGTGCTATGATGCACTCTGAATCCTGACTGAAACTCTTCAAACAGATTATTTCTGTGTAAGTGATCACAAAGCTGAGCTGCAACTATTTTTTCAAGAACTTTAGACATAAAAAGGGAGATTGGATATAGGTCTATAATGAGCCAACACTTCTGAATCAAGAGTAGGTTTTTTAAGTAAAGGTTTATTTACAGCAACCTTAAAAGTCTGAGGTACATATCCTGTCAACAAAGACAGATTGATCAAATCCAATATGGAAGTGTCAATTAATGGGAAAACTTCCTTGAACAGTCTGGTTGGGATTGGGTCTAAAACACAAGTTGATGGTTTAGAAGAGACTATTGCTGTTGTTAGTTCAGAGAGATCAACTGGACAGAAGCTGTCTAAATACAAATCAGGTTCTAAAGATACTTCTAAAGCTGCTGTACTTGATGATACATCACTGATAATAGTGGGAAGGACTCCATCAATCTTCTCTCTGATAGAAACAATTTTATTGATGAAGAAGCTCATGAAATCATCACTGCTGAGAGTTAAAGGAATAACTGGCTCAGCAGAGCTCGGACTCTTAGTCAGACTGGCTACAGTGCTGAAAAGAAACCTGGGATTATTCTTATTCTCTTCTATCAATGATGAATAATAAGCAGTTCTAGCTTTACGAAGGGCTTTCTTATACATTATTAAACTATCTTTCCAGACTAACTGAGACTCTTCTAAATTAGAGGAACGCCACTGTCTCTCCAGCTTTCTTGCAGTCTGCTTTAAAGCACGCAGCTGTGAATTATACCAAGGAGCCAACCTCTTCTGGCTGATTACCTTCCTTTTCAGAGGGGCAACATTGTCCAGTGCTGTACGCATTGAAACTATAGTGCTGTCAACAAGAGAGTCAAGTGCTGCTGGAGTAAAGTTTAGGTAGTCGTCCTCTGTCACATCTGCACATGGCAGTGAAGAAAAGGATGATGGAATTAATTCTTTAAATCTGGTTACAGCATCCTCTGATAGACACCTTCTATACGTAAATTTCTTCTCAGAAACTGTATAGTCAAGTAATGTAAACTCAAAGGTTATCAGAAAATGGTCAGATAAGACAGGGTTATGAGGGAACACTGTTAACTGTTCACTCTCAATGCCATAAGTCAGCATAAGATCAAGGGTGTGATTAAGGCAGTGAGTCGGTCCGTGAACACTCTGAGAAAATCCAATAGAGTCCAATATAGAATTAAAGTTCATATTCAGGCTGTCATTTTCAACATCTACATGAATATTAAAGTCACCCACTACAATGACTTTATCTGTACTCAGCACTAACTGGGATAAAAACTCTGAGAATTCAGACAGAAACTCAGAATAAGGGCCAGGTGGACGATAAACAACAACAAACACAAGAGGTTTCTGGGATTTCCACTTTGCGTGGGAAAAACTGAGAATCAGAGATTCAAAAGAGCTCAAACTAATCTTGGGTCTGGGACTGATGAGTAACCCTGATCTGAAAATAGCTGCCACTCCTCCTCCTCTGCCTGTGGTTCCAGGAACGTGAACATTTAAACAGTCAGAGGGAGTTGCTTCATTAATGCTAACATGATCCTCCTGCTGCAGCCAGGTTTCTGTAAGACTAAATATATCAATATGATGATCACAAATCAACTCATTCACTAACAGAGACTTGGAAAGGAGAGATCTGATATTCAGCAAACCACATTTAATAGTTTGATGTTTTTGTTCAGTTAAAGTTTTTGTTTTAATAATTTCTTTTTGCACAAGAGGATTTGCTCCTTTTGTGTTAATCGATTGGGTGGGTAGCAGCAGGTGGGAAGCTGCAGAGAAGTGTGTAAGACTACAACTCTGCATCCTGGTCTGAGCCCTGGGTTGTCATGTTTTAGGGTGGCAAATAAATTCATCCATATTTCTAGAAATGAGAGCTGCTCCTTCCAAAGTGGGATGGATGCCGTCTCTCCTCATCAGACCAGGTTTTCTCCAGAAAGATTGCCAATTATCTATGTAGCCCACGTTGTTTGCTGGACACCATCTAGACAACCAGCGATTGTAGGACGACATGCGGCTAAACATGTCATCACTGGTCAGATTTGGCAGGGGTCCAGAGAAAACTACGGAGTCCGACATTGTTTTGGCAAAATTACACACCGATGCAACATTAATTTTAGTGACCTCCGATTGGCGTAACTGGGTGTCATTAACGCCGACGTGAATAACTATTTTACCATATTTACGTTTATCCTTAGCCAGCAGTTTTAAATAGGATTCTATGTCGCCCGCTCTGGCCCCTGGAATGCATTTGACTATGGCCGCTGGTGTCTCTAATGCCACGTTTCTGACTATGGAGCTGCCAATTACCAGGGTTTTGTCCTCAGCGGGTGTGTCGCTGATTGGGGAAAATCTGTTTGAAGCGTGGACAGGTCGATGGTGAACAACGGGCTTGACTTTAGAGCTATGCCTCTTCCTGACAGTCACCCAGCCACGTTGTAATCCTGGCTGCTCAGGTTCTGCTAGGGGGAGGCTAATTGAGCTAGCTACGCTAGGTGGCTCCACACTGGCAAAAGGGACCTGGCTCACTATCGGTTGATTTTCAACAGTGCAGAGCCGAGCTTCCAATTCAGATAACCTCGCCTCCAAAACTACAAAAAGACTACATTTGTTACATGTACCATTATCGCTAAAGGAGGCAGAAGAGTAACTAAACATCTGACACACGGAGCAGGTGAAAGCAGGAGAAGGAGGAAGAGAACCGGTAGCCATGCTACGCTAGAGAACCAGACACACCGTTAAAAAGTGAGAATAAAGATCTGTAGGAGTGTGTTAGAACAGAACGGTAAGCTATAGAGTTTAACTATGCAAAATTGTGTAAGTTATAGATCGAAATAAAGTGATTATCAGTACTCCAAGCGGAGCAAGAAATTCCACAGTGCACGAGCAAGGTAACAGGAAGTGATGCAACACGTCTTACCGCAAAGCGTCACCAAATCAGTTTCCTGGTACCACACACCCATCAATCCTTGTAGCAAACCCAAAGTTTTATTGAGTCCCGACTATTACCAGCCTATGGTGAAATAAATATATATCACATTTATGTACAGATTATAGTTTTAATTTACCTTTGTCATTGTTTATTTAATCATATGCATTTCCTTTTCCACTTCTTGGAGGTGCCACAATTTTTTTTCCCACCCCTTGGGGGCTCCAAAGCACGATTCTGAAGTCACCATTGGATTCATTGCCCAAGAAAACATAGGCATTGGCATGTTAAATTGAGTTTTTAGGTTGTTTAGAGGCCAAGGTAGCTGAAATTCTGTATTCTATGGCGCCTGTTTTGAAATTCCAAAATGGCCACCATACAGGTGTCTGTTCAAGCGGCAACATTGGTTTTTGGAATCCCCAAGGTCTGCAGATTCCAAAAATGTATAGGTCAACAAATCCCCCCAAAAGTACATTTTTGTACACAGTGAACCTGACTATAACAGCTGAGTGAAGCTGACACCCCACCGACGTGAAAAATTCAAGCAAATAGATTGATCGGTTAGTGCTCCGTTTGTGCTGGTTTGTGCCGTTAAAATTTTCGTTTGTGCTGCTTTGGTTTCTGAGATATTAAAGATTATTTTTTAGGTCATCCAAAGGTCACCATCCCCCCATATTGCTCCAAAACAAACCAGAGTGGTTTACTTTTTTAGTGCTCCGTTTGTGCAGGTTTGTGCCGTTAAAACTGGCGTTTGTGCTGCTTTCGTCTCTGAGATATTATGAATTATAATTTCAGCCGATGACGTCATCATCCCCCCCATCTTGCTCCAAAACAAACCAGAGTGGTCTACTTTTTTAGTGCTCCGTTTGTGCTGGTTTGTGCCGTTAAAATTGGCGTTTGTGCTGCTTTCGTCTCCGAGTTACGTTTTACTTTCAGTTGATCACATGATTTCACTATATTGATCAGGAGGCAATGAATTTCATCTGCTGCAGGTTGTAGTCGTTCTGTTTTGTTCCAGTAAGTTCCTTTCGCCAATTTAGTCAGTGGGAAGTTGAGACGAAAGCAGCACAAACGCCAGTTTTAGCGGCACAAACCAGCACAAACGGAGCACTAAAAAAGTAGACCACTCTGGTTTGTTTTGGAGTAATATGGGGGGATGATGACGTCATCGGCCGAAATTATAATTCATAATATCTCAGAGACGAAAGCAGCACAAACGAAAATTTTAACGGCACAAACCAGCACAAACGGAGCACTAAAAAAGTAGACCACTCTGGTTTGTTTTGGAGTAATATGGGGGGATGATGACGTCATCGGCCGAAATTATAATTCATAATATCTCAGAGACGAAAGCAGCACAAACGAAAATTTTAACGGCACAAACCAGCACAAACGGAGCACTAAAAAAGTAGACCACTCTGGTTTGTTTTGGATCAAGATGGGGGGATGGTGACGTCATCGGCCGAAATTATAATTCATAATATCTCAGAGACGAAAGCAGCACAAACGCCAGTTTTAACGGCACAAACCTGCACAAACGGAGCACTAAAAAAGTAGACCACTCTGGTTGTTTTGGAGCAATATGGGGGGATGGTGACCTTTGGATGACCTAAAAAATAATCTCACTAACCGATCAATCTGTTTGCTTGAATTTTTCACGTGGGTGGGGTGTCAGCTTCACTCAGCTGACTATAACACCTGCACTGAGGTCACAGCTTGAAAGTCTTCATGAGTCCAGTTAGGGACTGTTTGGGTGGTTTTCCCCATGCTGGGTAGAAGCCTGGCACTGACAGAGCTGTGTGAGCGTGGAGCAGCAGGGCTGCAGCCAGGGCTTCCACATCAGGTGTGCGGCAGATAACTGGCTCTCCACAGGCTGCAGCGAGCTCTGATGGGCCTCCGCAGCTTCCTTCATCACGGCCACGATGGCGTGAAAGGCTGGCTCGGTGTCAGGAGTCAGCGGCGCACTCTCTGACGGATCCCTGGAGAGATCGTAGAGTAGGGGGGGATCGTGGTAGGTCACGTATTCCGCAGTGCAAAAGCAGACGTGTGTGTGGAGACAGGTGGTTTGGTCCTCTGGGTAGAAGTTGGGTGTGAAGTAAAAGGCTTTCCACACCGAGCTACCTGAAGAAACACCAGAAAAGCTGGAAATGTCAGCTCGTAAAACACCAGAATAAATGAACAACTGTTCCTACATTTTCCTTTCTCTGTGCCATCACAGACAATATGACAATGTTTCAGGTCATGTTTCATGTTTCTGTCATTTTACTGTCATGTTTCAGGTCATGTTACATGTTTCTGTCATGTTTCTAGTCATATTTCATGTTTCTGTCATGTTTCTAGTCATGTTTCATGTTTCTTTTATGTTTCAGCTCATGTTTCATGTTTCTTTCATCACATGACACACAGACAATATGAACCCAAGATATTTCATCTCTCTCTCCGTACACATCCGTCTCTGTGTTTAAGGCGGCTTCATATTCACCACTGGGTCCATTCTTTGTGCGTCAGACTGGGTGACGGATGGACTTACTGTTGTGGGGCTTCCACCTGACTGCATTCAGGTAGGAATTGCAGTAATGGAACAGGAACTCGTGGTGAGGTCTTTGCACTCTCCTCTGCAGCAGATCCAGAAGATCACGACCGTCTATTTCTCTACAAAGCAAAAAACGTTCATTAGTTCATCGTGGAAGCGTTCCCTGCCTCCTCCTGAGAGCTTACTGAACCCTTCTCTAAAGCTGTGTTCAAAACCACATATTACATACTACATACTTCCATACTGCATACTCATCGATCAGACAGTATGCAGAGCGTTACCGTCTGATCGATCTATTGTACCCACTAGATAGATTCCATGCCATTCCAGATGCCATTCCAGCCTCCGTGGACCCCTTCCTCCCGGTGAGCCCCCTGATCTATAGGTCTATTGTATCTATTGTACCCACAATGCATTTCGCTCCTGCCCGAGCCGAAATCAGCCGGCCTGAAGCTGATTTCGCTTAAGCTCAAAACTGTAAACTTTAGCAACATTTGAAACATTTTCAGGCGAGAAAGTAGTCGTTTAGATCCCCAACGTGTTGAAAACCTGACAAAATACTGGCTATTTACAATTTTGTTCCCACGAATTCGGCGCTACTAAAGCTAGCCGCAGTGAGCAACGCACTTCTGGTTATTTTCACAGAATAAAATACCCGTTGCCTTTTATCATAGGGTACAATTGGTGCTTTTGTTTTGAAAGCAGGAAGTGAACCTACCCTCATTATAGCTAGCTTGAAACTGCCGTTTTGACAGGAAATGACGATCGGCGACATCACGTTACGTTGCATCTTGGGTAGTTTGAGTATGAGTAGTAACCTCATGATGCATACCCAACATTTCAGAGAATCTAGTATGCATCCGGGAACTTCTCGCTTACTCAAACTCGCATACTAACTCAAAAAGTTAGTATGAGTAGAAGGAGTAGTAGGAGAAGTATGCGGTTTCGAACAGAGCCTGACTCTCTGCCTCTTTAAATTCAACCTAGATTTCCTGACAGGTGGAAGAAGAGCGATGTCCGCGCTGCACAGCCTAACCTGTCCTGAGGGACGGAGGCTCCGCTCAGCTGCACCACCGTAGGAAACAGGTCCATGTTGCTGGTGGGCTCATCTATCTCTCTACCACTGGGGATTTTCCCCGGCCAGCGTAGAATCCCGGGGACCCGGATCCCTCCTTCCCAATTCGTGGACTTCCCGGCTGTACGAAGGAGAAAAAAAACATACTCAATATCATAAAGTCTGTTTTTCACCACCTCGGTGATGAGCTATACTTCCTACTTTACTCTCACCACTGTGCGACTGCATTTCACAGCAGGTATCAGGCTCCGTGAAGGAGCAGATTCCAGGTATGTTACAGGAACTGTTCACAACTCAAGTCTTTATTTTACCCACAAAAGGAAAGCGCTGCTTGGCCCGGACGCTAGGACACTCAAAGGAACGTCTAAATGGGCAAAATACAGAAACCAGACCCAGGAGCGTGTGTAGAAAGCTTCCTATAAGCCCCCCCGATAGCCCCGGATGACAACAACACGGCAGCTCTGAGCTAACAACGCAATAGTGCGCGTTCATTCATTCATTGGTCTTAAAGTATTGGTGAAATAAAGACAGATAATGCCTTAATTAGAGGCTGTATTGTCTCTGCCCTGTTCTCTCCCATTATATGGATATACGTCGATCTCCAGTGGTCTAAATATCGTCCGAAGGACGCCGACTTTCACCAAACTGTTATCGGTGAATAGATTAACGTATTTTATGGCAGAAATAAGGTCCAGGTTTAAAAAAAAAAAAAAACGAACTTCCCCTTTAAGGCTCCGACATCATTGTGACCTCAGTGGGTTGGTCTGCGTTGTCTGTTCCAAGACAAAATCATTTCAGGCATGTCCTCATTTCTAAAGCAATTGTTCATTTGCTTCCTTCTTACTTGTGTGATCATATCAAGCTGAGAAAGTCTTCGCTCAGTCTCCCTGTCACATGACCTGTTTTAGCCCTCTACTCCTAAAGTAGGGCTGTGTTCGAAACCGCATACTACTCCTACTACTCATACAAACTTTTTGAGTTAAGATGCAAGTTTGAGTAAGCGAAAAGTTCCCAGGCATACTAGATTTGCCGAAATGTTGGATATGCATCATGAGGTTACTACTCATACTCAAACTACCCAAGATGCAACGTAACGTGACGTCGCCGATCGTCATTTCCTGTCAAAACAGTTTCAAGCTTTGTTTCAAAACAAAAGCACCAATTGTATCGTAATGGCTTTCCCTATGATAAAAGGCAACGGGTATTTTATTTTTTTGAAAATAACCGGAAGTGCGTTGCTCACTTTCGTCGGAATTCGTGGGAACAAAATTGTAAATAGCCACATTTTGTTTTTAAATGGCCGGTATTTTGTCAGATTTTGAACACGTTGGGGATCTAAACGACTACTTTCTCGCCTGAAAATGTTTCAAATGTTGCTAAAGTTTACAGAGTTTAGAGCTTAAGGGAAATCAGCTTCAGGCCGGCTGATTTCGGCTCGGGCAGGAGCGAAATGCATTGTGGGTAAACGCTCTGCATACTGTCTGATTGTTAAGTATGCAGTATGGAAGTATGCAGTTTGCAAGTATGTAGTATGTAGTATGCAATTTTGAACACAGCCTATGACTTTAGGAGCTTTAAATATGCCGCTGTTGAAAAGGAGCCTGAAGGTGTTGGAGGATGATGCATCAGGTGGTAAATGCTTTGAGGCTTGCTGATGTTACACTGGATACTTCAGTCTTTTTCTATCATTGTTTTGTATTGTTTGTCTGTAATTGCGTCCCCTGACTTGCTGCGGTCATGGCCAGGAAGAGATTTTTAATCTCAATGAGGCTTTCCTGGTTAAATACATTTGAAAACCCTTATACCCCACTGTAAAGAGAGTGCAGACACACATTTAGCATGATGGGGGCAAAGCCTCTGACGTCCTGCACACAGAGTTCGCTGCACTGCCAGTCCTGCAGTGGAATGCGTTGCATTAAAGTCTTATTTGTGTTGTTACGTTTGAGTTGTTCGGGCTTTGGACTCGGCAGCTTTATCTCTTCATTGGTTATGTATGAGGTGGCATCAAAGAAAAAAGAGGGGGGCAGGGATTGGGGTCAGCTAATCCTGTTTAAAACAGTGAAGAAGAGAAGAAAAGCAGCCATCATTAAATCATTGGCCTACTTCACAGCCCAGGATGGGATGCTCTTTGGAGCCAAAGGGACTGAGCCAGGGCTTAAAGAAGCGCAGAGCAGCTGGAGCTCAACGTGCTCCAGAGAAGTCCTGCTGTTTCCAGCCAACGTTGGAGCAGGTAGCAGGTGTCAAGCCTCGTGGATCTGGTGCAATTGACTGTATCATTGCCCCAAAACCCCCATGACACGTGCCGTTATCTCTGTTTGCTGCTGCAGAGCTCTGACTGACAGCTCTCCAATCATTCTCTGACGGGCACGGCTGCAATAACCTGTTGAATCGTTCCTATTTGTGTCCCGGCAGAAGGCTAAAGACCAAAGCAATTCCACTTTCTATGGTCAGAAGCCAAAGCCTCCTCATGCTGTACCTTTGTATATGCCGTTCCAGCCTCCGTGGACCCCTTCCTCCCGGTGAGCCCCCTGATCCGAAGTCAGATAAACCAGAGTGTTCTCTCTCAGCCCGAGCCGGTCCAGCGCCTGCATGATCTGACCTGAAAGGGAGCACGATGTGTGTTAGCGTTTGGACGCCTTCTCGTGTGTCGTCAAAAAGGCTGTGTTCGAAACCGCATACTACATACTGCATACTACATACTGCATACTACATACTACATACTGCATACTACATGCTGCATACTGCATACTGATCGATCAGACAGGATGCAGAGCGTTTACCCACAATGCATTTCGCTCCTGCCCGAGCCGAAATCAGCCGGCCTGAAGTTGATTTCTCTTAAGCTCTAAACTCTGTAAACTTTAGCAACATTTGAAACATTTTCAGGTGAGAAAGTAGTCGTTTAGATCCCCAACGTGTTGAAAACCTGACAAAATACTGGCTATTTACAATTTTGTTCCCACGAATTCGGCGCTACTAAAGCTAGCCGCAGTGAGCAACGCACTTCTGGTTATTCTCACAAAATAAAATACCCGTTGCCTTTTATCATAGGGAAAGCCATTACAATACAATTGGTGCTTTTGTTTTGAAAACAGGAAGTGAACCTACCCTCGTTGTAGCTAGCTTGAAACTGCCATTTTGACAAGAAATGACGATCGGCGACGTCACGTTACGTTGCATCTTGGGTAGTTTGAGTATGAGTAGTGACCTCATGATGCATACCCAACATTTCGGAGAATCTAGTATGCATCCGGGAACTTCTCGCTTACTCAAACTTGCATACTAACTCAAAAAGTTAGTAGGAGAAGTAGGAGAAGTATGCAGTTTCGAACACAGCCTAAGTTTCTAGCCTGGAATGTGTGCAGAGATCACATTTCTCCAGTTTTAGCTTCTCTTCATTGGCTCCCTGTTAAATTCAGAATAGAATCTAAGATTCTTCTCCTCACATATAAAGCTCTTAATGACTGAGCTCCATCACATCTTATGGTTGGATACTTTCCCAACAGAGCACTTTGCTCTCAGACTGCAGGTTTACTTGAGGTTCCCAGAGTTTCTAAAAGTAGAATGGGAGGCAGAGCCTTCAGTTATCAGGCCCCTCTCTGTGGAACCAGCTGCCAGTTTGGGAGGCAGAGCCTTCAGTTATCAGGCCCCTCTCTGGGGAACCAGCTGCCAGTTTGGGAGGCAGAGCCTTCAGTTATCAGGCCCCTCTCTGTGGAACCAGCTGCCAGTTTCGGAGGCAGAGCCTTCAGTTATCGGGCCCCTCTCTATGGAACCAGCTGCCAGTTTGGGAGGCAGAGCCTTCAGTTATCAGGCCCCTCTCTGGGGAACCAGCTGCCAGTTTGGGAGGCAGAGCCTTCAGTTATCAGGCCCCTCTCTGTGGAACCAGCTGCCAGCTTGGGAGGCAGAGCCTTCAGTTATCAGACCTCTCTCTGTGGAACCACCTGCTAGTTTGGCTTCAGGAAGCAGACACCCTCTCTGCCTTTAAGATCAGGCTTAAAACTTTCCTTTCTGATAAAGCTTATAGTCAGGTGACCCTGAAACATCCCATAGTTCTGCTGCTATAGGCCCAGACTGCTGGGGGAGATGCACCTCTCCTTCCTCTGCTCTCTTTCCTCTCCTTGTACATGTGACATCATCGTTGTCATTAACTTGGGTTTCTCTCTCTCAGCAGGTGTCCCTGGCCTGGTGTTACGGTGTTTGTTGTCCCCTCTTTCCTGTCCTCTCAGCCCCCAGCTGGTCCAGGCAGATGGCCGCCCTTCCTGGTTCTGGTTCTAATGGAGGTTTCTTCCTGTTAAAAGGGAGTTGTTTTCTCTCCACTGCTGCCTCATGGATGGGGGAAGTTTTTTAATTAGCTTCCTATGAATTGGATGTGATTGGATTCCACTAAATCAACCTGTAATTGGCTTGAACAGGACTGCATCTTTGGACTGATTTGACGCCAGATGAATAAACTGAAATCCCTCATCATCAGGTGTCTATGCTTTTCTCTGCCTGTACATTTCTGCAGCTATCTCTGATCTGTGCTTACAGTTGTGAGTGAGCTGCTCTCCTCCTGTTCCTTCCTCTCCCCCATCCCCCAACCCAACAGGTAGAGGCAGATGGCCGTCTTCTGCTGGGTCTAATTCTATTCTGTTCCCCCCGCTGTCACAAAATGCAGTGTTTTTCACTCCTTCCCCTCTCACCAGCTCATGGAAAGATGTTCGTGTTTCATACGACGCAGTCAGGAATGTTACTTCAGCTTCAGAGCACGCTTCATCTCATGAAACTATTCCATTTCTGCTGCGGCTTGTTTCTGTACTCACGCCTCCAACAACGACATGAGCAGGCTCCACTGACCCACCTATGCTCCAGTCCACCTCGTGGACGGCGTCTCCGTAGATGCCGTGGCGGCTGCTTCCTCTGAATGCTGCAGAGGCGAACATGGCTGTGTGTACTTGGAGGAAGGAGACGAACAGCAGGAAAGGTCCGGCTGGATTCCTGCAGGGACAGAAAAGGCATTTTCCATCACTGTTAGCTGAAAGTTTGGCTGTTCTGAACCCTCTGTTCCCATGGCACGAGATCAAAATGATCACCGCGGGCACGAACCTCTCCATGAAGGCCACTGCCTCGCCAGTCATCCTCTGCGTCAGGTTTTCAGGTGAGAACGGCTGCTCCACGATGCCGCCGTCCCTGAAGAGAAGGCAGTTGAAATATGGGATCATCTTGATGAATCCTGCCGTCAGGCCTGTGGCGGTGACCACCAGCAGCAGCAGACCCCCCAGCATCCCCCTGCGGAGAGGGAGGACCCCGACCAGGTGGAGTGCGACCGCAGAGGCCAGCACGATTCCAAGCGTCCAGCACGGTAAGTATTTCTGGAGCTGGAAAACGGTGCCGTGGCCGGGCTGGCAGTCGCGCAGGTTGGTCAACGGGATGCCAAAGAAGTAGTTAAAGCCGTGGCTGCTGGGGTGGTGGCAGTGATCGTCTCTGCTCTCACAGCTGAGCCCGAGGTGCCATTTTCCTGAAGAGAGGAAACAGAAATGCATGCATGCCACTCAGCCAGGAGAAAGCCAGCATGAGAGATGCTGCTGAAACGGGTCAGATAGTCTGATTATCCACAGTGAAACATGAGCTGAAAGGCCGGAGTGGAAACCTTCCACACACAGTGGCTCGCTGCGGCTGAAAGTGAGTGTGGTTCCTACCTATCAGAGCGGTCTCATAGCCTTGTTGTCTGGCCATCTTAGCAAAGGTCACCTCTTTACTGGGAAGACCTCCAGACGCTGCGTTAAAAAGAAAGACGCCTGGCCTCAAAGTACCAGTTAAACCTGGAAGAGAAGAAACACTTTATTTCAATATCAGCCAAGACCGGTCTAATGTGTCTTATCTTAAAATGCTGTCATAACATGCATGTGGGCTGGTTTTATTCTTTCTGGTTGAGATGAATCTTCATCACAAATTAGAACCACAGGAGGGAAGTTTTGCAGTCGTGTTTCCTCTAAATTACAGAGGGAGTTTAGGGCCTCAGAAGGATTTCTTGGATATAAGTGTGTCCTACTTGAGGTGCAAACCAATAAGCCGTATGAGATGTGACCACCTGCCTAAAACTGAGCAGGAGTCACCAAAAGAGCTCATGGCCAATGAACAGCTGTAGTCCCAGAACTGGATATGTCTGGGTCCTGTGGATTTGGGGTGGGATCTGTGTGGACTGGGTTTGCTTCCCACAGATGCCATCAAAAGCCAATTAGATTGATATCTGGAGTCTTTGGAGGCCTCAAACTCCTGGAGTTCTTAGAGTCAGTGAAGGTATTCTGAGTTGAACCTGCCTGATCTTATTGGGTATCGTCCTGTGAGAAAAGCCGCTCTGCTCGGAGTGCAGAGGCTGGCTGCAGCGATGTGGTGGGTCAGCTTCACTCCTTCCAGCGCCAACTGGTCAATATTGGGGGTTCTGCAAATCACAGAACATGCTCAACATCTAAAGACTTTCTGAAATCATTTGAATTCAATATCTAATTTTAGATTCATAGCAAAAATAGGTTGTAATAAATTAAATCTTGCAAAAAAAAAGGATTTCACCCACGTTTTGAGAGGAATCTTAAGTGTTCAGTCTAATTTGTTGGTACCACCACAGTTCAATGACACAAGGCTTCATTTCCCCTGAAAAGTTATTCAATTAACTTTTCAGTATGTGATCGAATGAACCAATAAAGCTGTGAAAAGAAATTAGTTGTTTATTTTACAAAGATATACTAAAGTAGTCCGAACAGACTTGTTGGTACCCCTAAAGAGACTTTTAAACCTTTCTTTATACTCATGTTTCTGAAAATGAACCAGAAAAAGATTGTAGATATCCATGTTAAAGGTAAAGGCTGCAAGATCACCTCCCCCCAAGCAAGGAAACCATCCGAGAGTCAAGGAAACCATCCAAGAGTCAAGGAAACCATCCGAGAGTCAAGGAAACCATCCAAGAGTCAAGGAAACCATCCAAGAGTCAAGGAAACCTTCCTAGAGTCAAGGAAACCATCCGAGAGTCAAGGAAACCATCCGAGAGTCAAGGAAACCATCCAAGAGTCAAGGAAACCATCCAAGTGTCAAGGAAACCATCCGAGAGTCAAGGAAACCATCCAAGAGTCAAGGAAACCATCCGAGAGTCAAGGAAACCATATAAGAGTCAAGGAAACCATCCGAGAGTCAAGGTAACCATCCGAGAGTCAAGGAAACCATCCGAGAGTCAAGGAAACCATCCGAGAGTCAAGGAAACCATATAAGAGTCAAATAAACCATCAGAGAATCAAGGAAACCATAAAAAAGCCAAGGTAACTATCCAAGGGTCAAGATATCTATCCAAGAGTCAAGGAAACCATCCGAGAGTCAAGGAAACCATCCGAGAGTCAAGGAAACCATCCAAGAGTCAAGGAAACCATAAAAGAGTCAAGGTAACCATCCAAGAGTCAAGATAACTATCCGAGAGTCAAGGAAACCATCCAAGAGTCAAGGAAACCATATAAGAGTCAAGGAAACCATCCAAGAGTCAAGGTAACCATCCAAGAGTCAAGGAAACCATATAAGAGTCAAGGAAACCATCAGAGAGTCAAGGAAACCATCCAAGAGTCAAGGAAACCATCCGAGAGTCAAGGAAACCATCCAAGAGTCAAGGAAACCATCCGAGAGTCAAGGAAACCAATCCGAGAGTCAAGGAAACCATCCAAGAGTCAAGGAAACCATCCGAGAGTCAAGGAAACCATCCGAGAGTCAAGGTAACCATCCAAGAGTCAAGGAAACCATCCGAGTCAAGGAAACCATCCGAGAGTCAAGGAAACAATCCGAGAGTCAAGGAAACCATCCAAGAGTCAAGGAAACCATCCTAGAGTCAAGGAAACCATCCGAGAGTCAAGGAAACCATCCGAGAGTCAAGGAAACCATCCAAGAGTCAAGGAAACCATCCGAGAGTCAAGGAAACCATCCGAGAGACAAGGAAACCATCCGAGAGTCAAGGAAACCATCCAAGAGTCAAGGAAACCATCCGAGAGTCAAGGAAACCATCCAAGAGTCAAGGAAACCATCCAAGAGTCAAGGAAACCATCCTAGAGTCAAGGAAACCATCCGAGAGTCAAGGAAACCATCCGAGAGTCAAGGAAACCATCCAAGAGTCAAGGAAACCATCCGAGAGTCAAGGAAACCATATAAGAGTCAAGGAAACCATCCGAGAGTCAAGGTAACCATCCGAGAGTCAAGGAAACCATATAAGAGTCAAGGAAACCATCCGAGAGTCAAGGTAACCATCCGAGAGTCAAGGAAACCATCCGAGAGTCAAGGAAACCATCCGAGAGTCAAGGAAACCATATAAGAGTCAAGTAAACCATCAGAGAATCAAGGAAACCATAAAAAAGTCAAGGTAACTATCCAAGAGTCAAGATATCTATCCAAGAGTCAAGGAAACCATCCGAGAGTCAAGGAAACCATCCGAGAGTCAAGGAAACCATCCAAGAGTCAAGGAAACCATAAAAGAGTCAAGGTAACCATCCAAGAGTCAAGATAACTATCCGAGAGTCAAGGAAACCATCCAAGAGTCAAGGAAACCATATAAGAGTCAAGGAAACCATCCAAGAGTCAAGGTAACCATCCAAGAGTCAAGGAAAACATATAAGAGTCAAGGAAACCATCAGAGAGTCAAGGAAACCATCCAAGAGTCAAGGAAACCATCCGAGAGTCAAGGAAACCATCCGAGAGTCAAGGAAACCAATCCGAGAGTCAAGGAAACCATCCGAGAGTCAAGGAAACCATCCGAGAGTCAAGGAAACCATCCGAGAGTCAAGGTAACCATCCAAGAGTCAAGGAAACCATCCGAGTCAAGGAAACCATCCGAGAGTCAAGGAAACAATCCGAGAGTCAAGGAAACCATCCGAGAGTCAAGGAAACCATCCGAGAGTCAAGGAAACCATCCGAGAGTCAAGGAAACCATCCGAGAGTCAAGGAAACCATATTAGAGTCAAGGAAACCATCCGAGAGTCAAGGTAACCATCCAAGAGTCACGGAAACCATCCGAGAGTCAAGGTAACCATCCAAGAGTCACGGAAACCATCCGAGAGTCAAGGAAACCATATAAGAGTCAAGGAAACCATCCGAGAGTCAAGGTAACCATCCAAGAGTCAAAGAAACCATCCGAGAGTCAAGGAAACCATCCGAGAGTCAAGGAAACCATAAAAAAGTCAAGGTAACTATCCAAGAGCCAAGATAACTATCCAAGAGTCAAGGAAACCATCCGAGAGTCAAGGAAACCATCCGAGAGTCAAGGAAACCATCCAAGAGTCAAAGAAACCATCTGAGAGTCAAGGAAACCATCCAAGACTCAAGGAAACCATCCGAGAGTCAAGGAAACCATATAAGTGTGATGAGGAGCGCTGGCCCTGGCCCTTTAAATCTTAGGTAGGTCTCTCAATAGCTTGTCACGTGACATGACGGTCTCCGGTAGCTCCATCACATCTATTGTTCTCTCAAAACCACATTGACGCGGAAAACGCTGAGAGAAGCACTTGTACACTTTAGCTGCGCCGGCGGTGAGGAAATCCTACTTCAGTTACACGGGTACCGTCGCAGGTTTCCATCGATTATTAAGTAAGTAGGCTGCCGTATCTTTGCTGCTATTTATTATTAGTGTATTGCACCAATGCGCTGATGTTTCCGACGCTGTCTGTCCCACAGTTTGGGGATACTGTGAAAACAGACGAGAACCACGCGTTAGAGCAACGTTTGCACAAGTTAAAGTAGGTAGTCTTCTGTATTTTACTGTTTGCCTTTTATCTTTCGCACATGCACTCACGGCTACAATGTTATTTTCCCGCAGTCAGTGTAGTGGAGAACAAAGGAGAATGTCACGTTAGACCAGCGGTTCTGAGGGACTGAACTTTGCAGAGGTAATTTATGTAACATGTTTTCTTTTCTAAGAGCCTGTTTTGCACACATTGATTGCGACTGTGAAGGTAACCTAAACGAGATGTTTTAAAGTTGTATGTGTATGTTTGGCCGTAGCGCCAGTGTGTGTATCTTATTGAAATAGTAATGTTGTCTTATTGCTGCTACTAGGTTGCCATTTCCTTACGCTGACCCGGATGGAAAGCGAAGGCAAACTGCACGTAAACAAGGTAGTTAGGTCACATACACATTGTGGTATATTTCATTTTAACTTACTATGTAGAAGTGTGAGACTAATGATTTTATTCTTTTCTCTTGTGGTGTTTTATAGACGGTTAATGCAACCACTGTTTTTAATATACTATTTTTAGGTTAATTTCCCAAGAACCTAGAACGTGAACACCAGGCTCACTAGTCTGTTGTACTTGTGAAACCACCTCCTTTCTAACCTTGTGTTTATGTTTATCTTCTCTTTATTTCTGTTTTTGTTACATTTATTTTGGTCAGTGCTGTGGCTGGGTAGCTTGGGGAAGTAGGTTTAGTAGTTGCATCCCTCAGGTGTGCTGTGTACTTGCTTGCTGTGTGAATAGCCCGAGTTGGCTCTTGTTGTGTAGTGTACAGCCCTTGAGTTGGCTACTACTAGTGTGTAGTGTACGGCCTTTGATGTGCCCCCTATTGGTGTGCAGTAAAATAGTATTTATTAGTGGGGTTAGGTGTACTACTGGGCATATTCCTCTGGGGGTCACCCACAGCCTGTGTTTCAACCATTAATACTTTTGGAAGCATGTTTTTTTTTTTTTTTTTTTTTTTTATCAATTTTTTATTTTATTTCTACAAAAGAATATAGACAGGCACATGTGAATTACAAAAATAGATTATAAGATATGCTTTCACATATGTGCCAATCCAAATGCATTTTTACAGACACATAGACAACTAAATAAAATGACAAAAATAAAACACAAAAACACAACCCCAAATAAAATCCACCCATCCCCTGGATCCAGAACTTCATATTTCAGTCACATCTTATATCTGTAATCCACGGAGGATTGATAAGAGTGAAAGCCAAGCCTCTATCGCTGACTCTTTAGCCCCGTGGACCCTAGCTGTCGACAACTCCAAATAAGTGATATCCATATATGTTAAAACCCAAACACGACGAGATAGTAAATGAGGAGGTTTCCAGCGTGTAGCGACTAGTTTTTTTGCGGCCGTAAGTCCAGCCAACAAAGCTTTTCTCTTGTCTAATGCTAAGCCTAACCTTGACAAATCATTAAAAATAAGTGTGGCGGGCGAACAGGGCAAACTGACATCAAACAGCTTAGAGAGGTTAGTGGCCACCATCTTCCAGAAATCAGCCACTGGGGTACACTCCCAAAACATGTGGAAATACGTGCCAACCACTTTGGAAGAACAGAGAGTACACACAGGATCATTAATAACCTTCATTAAATGAAGCTTCCTAGGAGTTAAATAAACCCTATGTATATAATTGTAATGTATTTGCTGGTGGTCAGGGTTTCTGGATGCCAAGCCCACACCAATCCACACTTTATCCCAGTCAAATGCAGGGTCCAGATCTGGAACATCTCTCCTCCACGTCGCGTCCAATGCCAGGGGACTGTAAAAGCATGCTTTAACAAAAACCAATAAAGTTTTGATACAAAGCCCCTCGTGCTCCCCACAGAGTGGAACAATGTATGAAGCGGATGTGGTGTGAGAGGGCCCTGTACAGGGACACCAATCTCTTTTAAAGCCGATCTCAGCTGCAAATAAAAGAAAAAGGAGGTGCGCGGGACATTATATTTTATACATATGCTTTGAAACGTAAACAATCCCTCCTCCCCATAAATATCACCAAGTGTACAAATATTATTTTTTTCCCAATCAGGAAAACAAATAGGATGACCACCAATCATCAATCTGTCATTTTTAAATATTGGAGAATGTGGGCCCCAAACAGGACATCCCACTAATTTCTCCACACTCCTCCATACCGACAACAAATACGAAATCAAAGGGCCAAATCTCAAACGACAGCAATGGAGTGATATATTAGAATGTAGAAAGTTAACGAAAGAGTATGGCGCTATTATCTGCTCCTCCATAGCTCGCCATGACACCCGAGCATCAAGTTGGAACCAGGTAAGGAGAGGTCTAAGTGTGAAGGCCCACCCATAAAACTTAAAGTTCGGGAGAGACAGGCCGCCGGCCTGCCTCTCTCGCTGCATTGTGGTAAGTTTAATGTGAGGTCGTTTGCCATGCCAAAGAAATTTAGTTATTGCTGACTGTAATTTGTTCCAATATTGAGGGGGCGGGGGAAGGGGGAGCATCGAGCTAACAAAGTTTACTCTGGGCAAAATATTCATTTTAATTATGGCTATCCTACCACGGAGTGAATTAGGCAGGTTAGACCACCTGTCCAGATCCGCCATCACTTTGTTAAGTGTATTACAAAAATTGTTATTAATTATCGTCTGTACAGAAGAAGAAATATCTATCCCCAAATAAATAAAGTTTTTAGTGATCGGAATAGATGCAGGGATGGGAACACTACACATAGCCTGATTTAAAGGTAGCAAAGCAGATTTCTGCCAATTTATCTTGAAACCTGAAAGCTTGCCATAATGTTCAAAAGTTGATAACACATGTGGAATACATTGCACCGGATTGTTCATATACAATAAAACATCATCAGCGTACAGTGATACGTGATGGTGTATTCCTCTAATAGAAATTGGAGAGATTGTGGGTGAGCTGCGGATAGCTTGTGCCAAAGGCTCGAGAGAAAGGGCGAACAACAGAGGACTGAGAGGGCAGCCTTGTCTTGAGCCTCTTGAAATAGCAAAGGGAGGAGAGCTAGTTTTACCTGTCAGCACTACAGCAGTCGGGTTACTGTACAGAACCTTGATCATATTAATAAATGACAAGCCAAACCCCATGAACTCGAGCACTGACCACAGAAAGGGCCACTCCAGGCGGTCAAAGGCCTTCATCGCATCAAGTGAAAGGACAGCAGCAGGAGACTTTAAGTTCTGAGCACCATCTATAACGTGAAGTAGTCTTCTAACATTATCCGTGGCAAGTCTAGACTTTATAAATCCTGTTTGGTCGCTATGAACCAAGTCCGTCATATGACCCTGGAGCCGCCGAGCCAGTATTTTCGCAAAAATTTTCAAATCTGCATTCAAAAGCGAGAGAGGCCTGTAGCTGGAGCACTCTACTGGATCCTTTCCCTTTTTGAGCAGCAGTGAGATTAATGCAGAATTAACATCCCTGGAAAAAGAACCCACTCTGATTGAATATTGGATCATATCCACTAACAGCGGGCCGATCAGGGGCCAAAAGGTGAGGTAGAATTCAGGTGGAATACCGTCCGGCCCTGGCGATTTACCTTTACGCATCTCCCTAACAGCTGCCTCACATTCCTGTAGTGTGATAGAGTCATCTAGCTTTGCAGAGTCATCGTTACTAAGGCGGGGTAGTTTAATGTTGTTTAAAAAATCATTGCAGACATTCTTGTCAAAATTACTTTCCGAATTATATAACTCTTGATAAAAGGAGGCAAAAGAAGCATTTACCTTTTTCGAGTCACATTGTATAATGCCATCTTTATCTTTAATGCAAAAAATATCAGCAAAGTGCTCATCCGTCCGAAGTTTCATTGCTAATAGATGACTGGGTTTCGAAGAGTTAAAATAGTAAGTTTGCCTTGTCTTGTGCATGAGAAATTCTGAGCGACGCTTCAGGAGAGCGTTGATCTCTTTTTTAGTCAGTTCCTTCTGTAAAGCTGTGTAAGCGCTAAAATTATGCTGCAAGGCAGCATCAAGGGTCGAATATTTTAATTCTAAAGCTTCCAATTTGGCTGCACGTTCCTTGTTTCGTGTTGAAGCATATAGAGTGGTGTAGCTCCTAATAAAGCCCTTCACCGCCTCCCAAAGTATCCTTGGATCCGAAACAGAGCCGACATTAAACCCTAAAAATTCGCTAAAATTGGTTTCAAACTGATCTCTAAAGGATTTATCTCGTAGTAAAGAAGAATTGAAACGCCACCTAGGGGCCTTAGTGGAAGACGGACGAACCGTAACTGAACAATATATTGGTTTGTGATCAGACCAGGTAACTGGAATATAATGTGCATTTTGAATGTTTTGAAATAAATCATTTGAGGCAAAGATAAAATCTAACCTCGAAAAGGATTTATGTCTCCCTGAGTAAAAAGAAAAATCTTTTAAAGAGGGGTTTAACATACGCCAAATATCGACCATGCCTGTGTCGGTTGCCCACTGGCGCAAAGCCTCAGATGAAAGACGTTGGTCCCTAGTCTCAAAGACACCTGTTCTGTCCATGCTGCTGTCCCACACCGCGTTAAAATCTGCACCTAGGACTAAATGAAATCCTGTGAGATCAAGCAAAGATTTAGTTAACAGTTCAAAAAAAGTGACATCAAATGCATTAGGTGCATAAGCAGAAATGAGTGCAATATTCTTCCCATCCATGCGAATCTTGGCAATGGCTATCCGACCCGCATCATCTGCCCAAGTGTCAATCAAATCAAATTTAAGTTTGCGTTTACACAGTACCGCTACCCCTTTGCATTTTGTAGCAGCAGATGATGTTGCAATAGAGTGATAAAACTTATTGGCTAATCGGCCCACATCTTTGCGCAGCAAATGTGATTCCTGAATCATAGCAAAGTCAATATTTTTCTTACGGAGAAATTCAAGTACAGTGGTTCTTTTATGTGGAATGTTAAGCCCCCTGGCATTGACTGAAATGAAATTGAGAGCTGTCATATACAGGGAAAAATAGTGACATAAAAGATGGAGTTGCCCCTACAGCAGAGAGAGAGAAGTCTGGATCCAGAAAAGAAAAACACCTCAAAACCAGAAAAGACACAAAAAAACATTGAAAATACCCAAAAGGGCAAAGGAAAGCGAGGAAGGTGAGGAAGCTAAAAACTATCAAACCTTCCTGATAATCCAAAACTGGATAAACTAACTCAAGAAACTAAGAGTTTCTGGCTACCCAGGTGTGGCAGCGGCACCATCAGCCATCAAAAGGCGAAACAGCAGTGTTAGCATTTTCACCAGCCTTAACACATCTGCCTTATAACAAAATAGCACACATTTAGTAGACCATAGCAACTCCGGACATGACCCCCCCCCCCCACACACACATATTGAACAAATAAACATGACTTGAGACCTGGGCATAGGAAAAAAAAAAAAAACCATAAATAAATAAATAACTAAGTAAATAAATAAATAATAATGCCTACCCGTTAATAATACGCGCATGATCTATAAATGATATAATAAAGCACAATGCTATAACAACAGCAACAGAGACAATAAAACAAAGGATAAAGTAGTGGACCCATGCTACGAGGTAGGTCATAGGTAGTGGTGTAATGACACGTCTCCAACTACCAGTGGTATAAACCCAAAAACTTTCATATAAATGACTGTCATCGTCTTACCCAAGTCACTCTGTAAGGTGCAAAAAATGGGGGGGTGTCCATTAAAGTGCAAGGCCTGGATCAGTTAAAGGTTTTTGATGCATTGCAAAGCCTTCTTAGGATCATCGAAACGATGCTTTGTCCCGTTCGGCGTTGTGAATGACAGCACAGCAGGATAGCCGATGCCAAACGGTATTTTGGCTGAGTGAAGCAGACGTTTACACTCCAGGAAGGAGTGTCGGCGCTCCTGTGTGGCCTTGGAGAAGTCTTGATAGAAGCTTATCCTCTGGCTCTGCCAGCGGACGTCTCCCATATCTCTCGCAAGTTGTCTCACCCGCTCCTTCTGCTGAAACCTCAGGAACCGCACGATGAAGGGCCTCGGCGGAGCTCCGGGCTTAGCTGGTAGTAGAGAGCGATGAGCACGCTCCAAGTCCAGGCCCCCTTCGAAGTCAGCATGAAGGATTTCGGGGAGAGTAGCCCTCAAAAACGATATGGCATCTTTTTCTTCAACGCGTTCCGGGAAACCATAAATACGTAGATTTACTCGCCTCTCTCGATCCTCGTACTCCGTTAGCTTGGCGTTCAGCTTTTCAACCTCAGAAGCCGTAGCCGGGGGCGAGTCACAACGCTGTCTCTCCACCTCCTCGAGCATATCCAGACGAGTCTCCGCACTACTTATCCTGGTCAGCATGTCGGCTAGCTTGCCCTCCATAGCCTCAACAGCCCTTCTCGTTTCCGACACATCCTTACGGATGTCAGCAAAGTGTGTGGCTTGATCATTCAGGATTTTCGTTTGGTCGTCTGATAGTTTCTGGAGTAGCGCGTGTATTTCGGCGGTAGAGATGGACTCATCCACGGCCTCCCGAGCTGGAGACACAGGAGAGGCCCGACCAGCTTTTGAGCCCGCGGTAGCCCTGGTGCTTAGCTGTTGTTGAGACGCATTTTCGTTTTTCCGGGAATTTGGCATATCGGTAGTGGGAGAGGCTTACAAACGGCAACTTGTGAAAAAAAATACTGTGAAAAATTGCAGATGGATATATGTTCACACAAAATATTAACCGACGGTGCCGCAGCCTCCAACCTAAGCAGCCATCTTGCTCGGCGCCATCACGTGACCCCCTTTTGGAAGCATGTTGTATATTTTATTCATTTGATTAATTTTTAATAAAATAAAGTAACTCTCCATTTTTCTCTTTTTTGAAACAGCGATTTAATAAAACAAATTATATTTATTTTGCACATCAGTCTCCTCCCTGTTGTTAATTCTATCATTGAATATCCCTACCTGTGTAGTACCCTTGGTGGGGTTACATTTGTCAAGGAAACCATCCGAGAGTCAAGGTAACAATATAAGGGTCAAGGTAACTATCAAAGAGTCAAGGAAACCATAAAAGAGTCAAGGTAACCATCCAAGAGTCAAGATAACTATCCGAGAATCAAGGAAACCATCCAAGAGTCAAGGAAACCATCTAAGAGTCAAGGAAACCATCAGAGAGTCAAGGGAACAATCCAAGAGTCAAGGAAACCATCCGAGAGTCAAGGAAACCATATAAGAGTCAAGGTAACCATCCAAGAGTCAAGGAAACCATCCAAGAGTAAAATAAACCATCTAAGAGTCAAGGAAACCATTTAAGAGTCAAGGAAACAATCCTAGAGTCAAGGAAACCATCTGAGAGTCAAGGAAACCATCCAAGAGTCAAGGAAACCATATAAAAGTCAAGGTAACCATCCAAGAGTCAAGGAAACCATATAAGAGTCAAGGAAACCATCAGAGAGTCAAGGAAACAATCCAAGAGTCAAGGAAACCATCCGAGAGTCAAGGAAACCATATAAGAGTCAAGGAAACCATCCGAGAGTCAAGGTAACCATCCAAGAGTCAAGGAAACCATCCAAGAGTAAAAGAAACCATCTAAGAGTCAAGGAAACCATATAAGAGTCAAGGAAACCATCCTAGAGTCAAGGAAACCATCCGAGAGTCAAGGAAACCATCCAAGAGTCAAGGAAACCATCCTAGAGTCAAGGAAACCATATAAGAGTCAAGGAAACCATCTGAGAGTCAAGGTAACCATCCAAGAGTCAAGGAAACCATCCAAGAGTCAAGGAAACCATCCAAGAGTCAAGGAAACCATCCGAGAGTCAAGGAAACAATCCGAGAGTCAAGGAAACCATCCAAGAGTCAAGGAAATCATCCGAGAGTCAAGGAAACCATATAAGGGTCAAGGTAACTATCCGAGAGTCAAGGAAACCATCCATGAGTCAAGGAAACCATCCGAGAGTCAAGGAAACCATATAAGAGTCAAGGAAACCATCCGAGAGTCAAGGTAACCATCCAAGAGTCAAGAAAACCATCCAAGAGTCAAGGAAATAATCCGAGAGTCAAGGAAACCATCCAAGAATCAAGGAAACCATCCGAGAGTCAAGGTAACCATCCAAGAGTCAAGGTAACCATATAAGGGTCAAGGTAACTATCAAAGAGTCAAGGAAATCATCCAAGAGTCAAGGAAACCATCCAAGAGTCAAGGAAACCATCCGAGAGTCAAGGAAACCATATAAGAGTCAAGGAAACCATCCGAGAGTCAAGGTAACCATCCAAGAGTCAAGGAAACCATCCGAGAGTCAAACAAACCATATAAGAGTCAAGGAAACCATAAAAAAGTCAAGGTAACTATCCAAGAGCCAAGGAAACCATAAAAAAAGTCAAGGTAACTATCCAAGAGCCAAGATAACTATCCAAGAGTCAAGGAAACCATCCAAGAGTCAAGGAAACCATCCAAGAGTCAAAGAAACCATCTGAGAGTCAAGGAAACCATCCAAGACTCAAGGAAACCAAATAAGTCAAGGAAACCATCCGAGAGTCAAGGTAACCATCCAAGAGTCAAGGAAACCATCCAAGAGTCAAGGAAACCATCCAAGAGTCTGGGAAACCATCCGAGAGTCAAGGAAACCATCCTAGAGTCAAGGAAACCATCCGAGAGTCAAGGAAACCATCCAAGAGTCAAGGAAATCATCCGAGAGTCAAGGAAACCATATAAGGGTCAAGGTAACTATCAAAGAGTCAAGGAAACCATCCATGAGTCAAGGAAACCATCCGAGAGTCATGAAAACAATATAAGAGTCAAGGAAACCATCCGAGAGTCAAGGTAACCATCCAAGAGTCAAGGAAACCATCCTAGAGTCAAGGAAACCATCCGAGAGTCAAGGAAACCACCCGAGAGTCAAGGAAACCATATAAGAGTCAAGGAAACCATCCGAGAGTCAAGGTAACCATCCAAGAGTTAAGGAAACCATCCAAGAGTCAAGGAAACCATCCGAGAGTCAAGGAAACCATCCTAGAGTCAAGGAAACCATCCAACAGTCAAGGAAACCATCCGAGAGTCAAGGTAACCATCCTAGAGTCAAGGAAACCATCCAAGAGTCAAGGAAACCATCCGAGAGTCAAGGTAACCATCCAAGAGTCAAGGAAACCATCCGAGAGTCAAGGAAACCATCCGAGAGTCAAGGAAACCATCCAAGAGGCATGGAAACAATCCGAGATTCAAGGAAACCATATAAGAGTCAAGGAAACCATCCGAGAGTCAAGGTAACCATCCAAGAGTCAAGGAAACCATCCAAGAGTCAAGGAAACCATCCAAGAGTCAAGGGAACCATCCGAGAGTCAAGGAAACCATCCTAGAGTCAAGGAAACCATCCGAGAGTCAAGGAAACCATCCGAGAGTCAAGGAAACCATCCGAGAGTCAAGGAAACCATATAAGAGTCAAGGAAACCATCCGAGAGTCAAGGAAACCATCCAAGATTCAAGGAAACCATCCAAGAGTAAAAAAAACCATCCAAGAGTCAAGGAAACCATCCGAGAGTCAAGGAAACCATCCGAGAGTCAAGGAAACCATCCGAGAGTCAAGGAAACCATCCAAGAGTCAAGGAAACCATCCGAGAGTCAAGGAAACCATCCAAGATTCAAGGAAACCATCCAAGAGTCAAAAAAAACCATCCAAGAGTCTAGGAAACCATCCAGAGTCATGGAAACCATAAAAGAGTCAAGGAAACCATATAAGAGTCAAGGAAACCATCCGAGAGTCAAGGTAACCATCCAAGAGTCAAGGAAACCATCCAAGAGTCAAGGAAACCATCCAAGAGTGAAGGAAACCATCCGAGAGTCAAGGTAACCATCCTAGAGTCAAGGAAACCATCCAAGAGTCAAGGAAACCATCCAAGAGTCTAGGAAACTATCCAAGAGTCAAGGAAACCATCCAAGAGTCTAGGAAACCATCCAAGAGTCATGGAAACCATCCGAGAGTCAAGGAAACCATATAAGAGTCAAGGAAACCATCCGAGAGTCAAGGTAACCATCCAAGAGTCAAGGAAACCATCCAAGAGTCAAGGAAACCATCCAAGAGTCAAGGGAACCATCCGAGAGTCAAGGAAACCATCCTAGAGTCAAGGAAACCATATAAGAGTCAAGGAAACCATCCGAGAGTCAAGGAAACCATCCTAGAGTCAAGGAAACCATCCAAGAGTCAAGGAAACCATCCTAGAGTCAAGGAAACCATCCGAGAGTCAAGGAAACCATCCGAGAGTCAAGGAAACCATCCGAGAGTCAAGGAAACCATATACGAGTCAAGGAAACCATCCGAGAGTCAAGGAAACCATCCAAGATTCAAGGAAACCATCCAAGAGTAAAAAAAACCATCCAAGAGTCAAGGAAACCATCCAAGAGTCATGGAAACCATCCGAGAGTCAAGGAAACCATATAAGAGTCAAGGAAACCATCCGAGAGTCAAGGTAACCATCCAAGAGTCAAGGAAACCATCCAAGAGTCAAGGAAACCATCCAAGAGTCAAGGGAACCATCCGAGAGTCAAGGAAACCATCCTAGAGTCAAGGAAACCATCCAAGAGTCAAGGAAACCATCCTAGAGTCAAGGAAACCATATAAGAGTCAAGGAAACCATCCGAGAGTCAAGGAAACCATCCTAGAGTCAAGGAAACCATCCAAGAGTCAAGAAACCATCCAAGAGTCAAGGAAACCATCCTAGAGTCAAGGAAACCATCCGAGAGTCAAGGAAACCATCCGAGAGTCAAGGAAACCATATAAGAGTCAAGGAAACCATCCGAGAGTCAAGGAAACCATCCAAGATTCAAGGAAACCATCCAAGAGTCAAAAAAACCATCCAAGAGTCAAGGAAACCATCCGAGAGTCAAGGAAACCATCCGAGAGTCAAGGAAACCATCCAAGAGTCAAGTAAACCATCAGAGAGTCAAGGAAACCATATAAGAGTCAAGGAAACCATCCGAGAGTCAAGGAAACCATCCAAGATTCAAGGAAACCATCCAAGAGTCAAAAAAACCATCCAAGAGTCAAGGAAACCATCCAAGAGTCATGAAAACCATCCGAGAGTCAAGGAAACCATATAAGAGTCAAGGAAACCATCCGAGAGTCAAGGTAACCATCCAAGAGTCAAGGAAACCATCCAAGAGTCAAGGAAACCATCCAAGAGTCAAGGGAACCATCCGAGAGTCAAGGAAACCATCCTAGAGTCAAGGAAACCATATAAGAGTCAAGGAAACCATCCGAGAGTCAAGGAAACCATCCTAGAGTCAAGGAAACCATCCAAGAGTCAAGAAACCATCCAAGAGTGAAGGAAACCATCCTAGAGTCAAGGAAACCATCCAAGAGTCAAGGAAACCATCCGAGAGTCAAGGAAACCATCAGAGAGTCAAGGAAACCATCCGAGAGTCAAGGAAACCATATAAGAGTCAAGGAAACCATCCGAGAGTCAAGGAAACCATCCAAGATTCAAGGAAACCATCCAAGAGTCAAAAAAACCATCCAAGAGTCAAGGAAACCATCCAAGAGTCATGGAAACCATCCGAGAGTCAAGGAAACCATATAAGAGTCAAGGAAACCATCCGAGAGTCAAGGTAACCATCCAAGAGTCAAGGAAACCATTAAAGAGTCAAGGAAACCATCCAAGAGTCAAGGGAACCATCCGAGAGTCAAGGAAACCATCCTAGAGTCAAGGAAACCATCCGAGAGTCAAGGAAACCATCCTAGAGTCAAGGAAACCATATAAGAGTCAAGGAAACCATCCGAGAGTCAAGGAAACCATCCTAGAGTCAAGGAAACCATCCAAGAGTCAAGAAACCATCCAAGAGTCAAGGAAACCATCCTAGAGTCAAGGAAACCATCCGAGAGTCAAGGAAACCATCCGAGAGTCAAGGAAACCATATAAGAGTCAAGGAAACCATCCGAGAGTCAAGGAAACCATCCAAGAGTCAAAGAAACCATCCAAGAGTCAAGGAAACCATCCGAGAGTCAAGGAAACCATCCAAGCAGGGGTGTTGCACCCGTGGGGGATGGGGGTGTTTCGACACCCCCACTTTTACAGCAAGATGATTTCCCCTTTTTGAATTTTCAATGACCAAATAAAGTTTTAACAAATCATAAAATGTGTTTTAAAGACCCTGTACCCTCTTTAGAATAATTCTATCCAGATTTCAGCAGTGTAACTATTGTAGTTTCCATACAGGATCTAGTTTAGGGTGATGAGAATACAAAAAAAAAAGCAGTAAAATGGCCCTATTCTTCATTTTTACAAATCAGAAAAAGGTTTCACAAATCCCAAACAAGGCTTTAATGAATCTATAGCCTCTTTAGAATAATTCCATCCAGATTTGAGCAGTCTAACTATTGTAGTTTCCATACAGGACCTAGTTTAGGGCGATCAAAATGCAGTGAAATGGCCTTTTATGCCCATCCATTTAATTTGCAAATCGGATGCCAACTTCAGCGTGGTGTCTATGGGCTCGATGTGGTGCTCATGTGCCCCCCCGTAACACCCCCACATTTAAAATCACTGCTCCACCCCTGCATCCAAGAGTCAAGGAAACCATCCGAGAGTCAAGGAAACCATATAAGGGTCAAGGTAACTATCAAAGAGTCAAGGAAACCATCAATGAGTCAAGGAAACCATCCGAGAGTCAAGGAAACCATATAAGAGTCAAGGAAACCATCCGAGAGTCAAGGAAACCATCCTAGAGTCAAGGAAACCATCCAAGAGTCAAGGAAACCATCCAAGAGTCAAGGAAACCATGCTAGAGTCAAGGAAACCATCCGAGAGTCAAGGAAACCATCCGAGAGTCAAGGAAACCATCCGAGAGTCAAGGAAACCATCCGAGAGTCAAGGAAACCATATAAGAGTCAAGGAAACCATCCGAGAGTCAAGGAAACCATCCAAGAGTCAAAGAAACCATCCAAGAGTCAAGGAAACCATCCGAGAGTCAAGGAAACCATCCTAGAGTCAAGGAAACCATCCGAGAGTCAAGGAAACCATCCAAGCAGGGGTGTTGCACCCGTGGGGGATGGGGGTGTTTCGACACCCCCACTTTTACAGCAAGATGATTTCCCCTTTTTGAATTTTCAATGACCAAATAAAGTTTTAACAAATCATAAAATGTGTTTTAAAGACCCTGTACCCTCTTTAGAATAATTCTATCCAGATTTCAGCAGTGTAACTATTGTAGTTTCCATACAGGACCTAGTTTAGGGCGATCATAATGCAGTGAAATGGCCCTTTATGCCCATCCATTTAATTTGCGAATCGGATGCCAACTTCAGCGTGGTGTCTATGGGCTCGATGTGGTGCTCATGTGCCCCCCCTGTAACACCCCCACATTTAAAATCACTGCTCCACCCCTGCATCCAAGAGTCAAGGAAACCATCCGAGAGTCAAGGAAACCATATAAGGGTCAAGGTAACTATCAAAGAGTCAAGGAAACCATCAATGAGTCAAGGAAACCATCCAAGAGTCATGGAAACCATCCGAGAGTCAAGGAAACCATATAAGAGTCAAGGAAACCATCCGAGAGTCAAGGTAACCATCCAAGAGTCAAGGAAACCATCCAAGAGTCAAGGAAACCATCCAAGAGTCAAGGGAACCATCCGAGAGTCAAGGAAACCATCCTAGAGTCAAGGAAACCATCCGAGAGTCAAGGAAACCATATAAGAGTCAAGGAAACCATCCGAGAGTCAAGGAAACCATCCGAGAGTCAAGGAAACCATCCAAGAGTCAAGGAAACCATCCGAGAGTCAAGAAAACCATCCGAGAGTCAAGGAAACCATCAGAGAGTCAAGGAAACCATCCGAGAGTCAAGGAAACCATATAAGAGTCAAGGAAACCATCCGAGAGTCAAGGAAACCATATAAGAGTCAAGGAAACCATCCGAGAGTCAAGGAAACCATCCAAGAGTCAAGGAAACCATCCAAGAGTCAAAGAAACCATCCAAGAGTCAAGGAAACCATCCGAGAGTCAAGGAAACCATCCTAGAGTCAAGGAAACCATCCGAGAGTCAAGGAAACCATCCAAGCAGGGGTGTTGCACCCGTGGGGGATGGGGGTGTTTCGACACCCCCTCTTTTACAGCAAGATGATTTCCCCTTTTTGAATTTTCAATGACCAAATAAAGTTTTAACAAATCATAAAATGTGTTTTAAAGACCCTGTACCCTTTTAGAATAATTCTATCCAGATTTCAGCAGTGTAACTATTGTAGTTTCCATACAGGATCTAGTTTAGGGTGATGAGAATACAAAAAAAAAGCAGTAAAATGGCCCTGTTCTGCATTTTTACAAATCAGAAAAAGGTTTCACAAATCCCAAACAAGTCTTTAATGAATCTATAGCCTCTTTAGAATAATTCCATCCAGATTTGAGCAGTCTAACTATTGTAGTTTCCATACAGGACCTAGTTTAGGGCGATCAAAATGCAGTGAAATGGCCCTTTATGCCCATCCATTTAATTTGCGAATCGGATACCAACTTCAGCGTGGTGTCTATGGGCTCGATGTGGTGCTCATGTGCCCCCCCGTAACACCCCCACATTTAAAATCACTGCTCCACCCCTGCATCCAAGAGTCAAGGAAACCATATAAGGGTCAAGGTAACTATCAAAGAGTCAAGGAAACCATCAATGAGTCAAGGAAACCATCCGAGAGTCAAGGAAACCATATGAGTCAAGGAAACCATCCGAGAGTCAAGGAAACCATCCTAGAGTCAAGGAAACCATCCAAGAGTCAAGGAAACCATCCAAGAGTCAAGGAAACCATCCTAGAGTCAAGGAAACCATCCGAGAGTCAAGGAAACCATCCGAGAGTCAAGGAAACCATCCGAGAGTCAAGGAAACCATATAAGAGTCAAGGAAACCATATAAGAGTCAAGGAAACCATCCGAGAGTCAAGGAAACCATATAAGAGTCAAGGAAACCATCCGAGAGTCAAGGAAACCATCCAAGAGTCAAGGAAACCATCCAAGAGTCAAAGAAACCATCCAAGAGTCAAGGAAACCATCCGAGAGTCAAGGAAACCATCCTAGAGTCAAGGAAACCATCCGAGAGTCAAGGAAACCATCCAAGCAGGGGTGTTGCACCCGTGGGGGATGGGGGTGTTTCGACACCCCCACTTTTACAGCAAGATGATTTCCCCTTTTTGAATTTTCAATGACCAAATAAAGTTTTAACAAATCATAAAATGTGTTTTAAAGACCCTGTACCCTCTTTAGAATAATTCTATCCAGATTTCAGCAATGTAACTATTGTAGTTTCCATACAGGATCTAGTTTAGGGTGATGAAAATACAAAAAAAAAAGCAGTAAAATGGCCCTGTTCTGCATTTTTACAAATCAGAAAAAGGTTTCACAAATCCCAAACAAGGCTTTAATGAATCTATAGCCTCTTTAGAATAATTCCATCCAGATTTGAGCAGTCTAACTATTGTAGTTTCCATACAGGACCTAGTTTAGGGCGATCAAAATGCAGTGAAATGGCCCTTTATGCCCATCCATTTAATTTGCGAATCGGATGCCAACTTCAGCGTGGTGTCTATGGGCTCGATGTGGTGCTCATGTGCCCCCCCTGTAACACCCCCACATTTAAAATCACTGCTCCACCCCTGCATCCAAGAGTCAAGGAAACCATCCGAGAGTCAAGGAAACCATATAAGGGTCAAGGTAACTATCAAAGAGTCAAGGAAACCATCAATGAGTCAAGGAAACCATCCGAGAGTCAAGGAAACCATATAAGAGTCAAGGAAACCATCCGAGAGTCAAGGTAACCATCCAAGAGTCAAGGAAACCATCCGAGAGTCAAGGAAACCATCCGAGAGTCAAGGTAACCATCCAAGAGTTCAGTAAACCATCCGAGAGTCAAGGAAACCATCCAAGAGTCAAGGAAACCATCCAAGAGTCAAGGAAACCATCCAAGAGTCAAGGAAACCATCCGAGAGTCAAGGAAACCATCCAAGAGTCAAGGAAACCATCCATGAATCAAGGAAACCATCCAAGACTCAAGGAAACCATCAAAGAGTCAAGGACACCATCCAGGAGTCAAGGTAGCCATACACAAACCATTCAGGCTAGACTCCAAGGTCAAGCTCCATCACTTTCTGATCTCAACATCTTTGACATTTTTAATTATATGACATAACATAATTGACTGATATAAAGACATTTTTATTTTTAAAGACATTTTTAAAAAAAAGACAAACTGAAATTCACCAACATGCATGTTGTTGTGAAAACGTCCTTTGGACTGCTGACAGAACAGGAGCCTTCAGCTCTGTGTTGACACACTGAAAAAAAACACCATAACTCCAGTGAAACATGGAGGGGGCTCGGCTGCTTTGCTTTATCTGGCACGGGGGAACCTATGACGTCTAAAGACTACCAAGGCATCCCGGTACGCTTTTGTGGTAACACTGAAACACACTGAAATAAGCGAAGCGTTCTGAACCAACCCGTACCGGACTGCATAGTGGAAACGGGGCTTAAGAGCAGAACTTAAACAGAAGGTGTTGAAAAGGACGGAAATGAATGACCATGTCTGATAATCAGATTTATTCTTGCTTTGCACTTCGAGGGCACAGAGACTGCCTAAAGGCCTCGGAATGCTTCTCCGTCGCTATCCTTCAATCCGACTCCGTGGTCATGCAGAGGCTTTAAACCTTTCGAAGTTCTCCGTAGGGATGTCGGATGCGCAAGGCAGTTCACCTCCCGATCAGTAGGCGTCGCTACGTTAAACGACCCAATCTGGCGACGTCTATGGTGAAAGTGGTTGATTGATTGTTCACCTTCCGGCTCCGTTCCACTCCTCACAGTGAACGATGGCGACCGAGAGAGAAAGACTGTTGTTGGAGTTGGAGCTTGTTGAAATTGAAACGCAAAGAATTCTGACCAAATGTTGACCGGCACACAGTAAACTCTTTCAAAAATGGCGGTGTTGTTGTTCTGAGAGGTAGGAGCTAAACGGGAAAAGTGATTCCGGAAATTATGTTGTTAGCTGACCAATCACAGCCCTTGCGGTCTCCGCGAGTCTCCGTCGCCTCGACGGATAGATAGGAATGTTGGCCGCCGACGTCCATAAATCAGGCTAAATACCAGAGTTCGCGTTAACCGACAATTGTCTGTCATTGACGGATTTTTTTCAGCTATGACGGAAATTTGAAGGCCGTTCGTCATTTTGACGGATTTGACCATTACCATTACCAATAATAAAAAAAATAACAATAAAACACACAATTGAAATCATAGGCAAGTTATGACATTTTTCTTACTCTTCATAAGTTTCATTGCCGTCACCAACTTTCAATCTGAGCCGCAGCTTTGGTGTTCAGTGGGCCGATACATTGTAGCCAGCTGCGCAAGGGTGTTCTGATAGCTGCCCGTCTGTAACTTTGACAGATGATGAATTATAAAAGCAGCCTACCGGTAACCTCACACCCAACCTGGTGGTGGCGAGCTCGTGCATATAAATTAGCAATTTATTAGCGATTGATTAGCTGTCATCACGTTCAGAGGCTTTTGCCGGCTTCTTATCGTTTCATTGGGAGACATGTTTCCCGACTTCAGAGCTTTGGCTGAAGTGGCGCTGGTCATTCCAGTCTCCAGCGTCGCAGCTGAGCGTGGGTTCAGCCTTCAGAATAAAATTAAAACCTCAATGAAAAGTCGTCTGTCGGAGGCAAGGACGCAAAATTTAATGACAATCGCCTCGGCAGCAGTCTCAATTGATGCGTTCGATTACACACAAGCGAGCTCCCTATTCAAATCAATGCGGGCCAGAAGGAAGGTTTGAGCTACAACAGGTCAATTCCAGATTACCACTGCAACCATTCTAAGTGGACTGTTCATATTTCACTTCAATTGTTCTAAGTGGACTGTTCGTATTTTCACTACAATTTTCTTCGTTCGGCTACGTTGTAAAATAACATGTTCATATGCCCAACAGCCGCAATGTTTTTAGCAGCGAAAAAAACGAGTTCACAAGTGACCGAACGTCAATCTCTGAAGAAATGCATAAATAAAAAAAATATTAGATAATACACACTTGTTCTGTTAATTATTTTTTAAATGAAAATAAGTCAATAAAACACGAGTTATTATAAGCATTAGGATATAGCCCAGTGTTTCCCACACATAGACTAATTCGTGGCGGTGCGCCACAGATTCAACACCGGCCGCCACATATTGCGTTTCGTTATTATTATTTTTTTAACGCTATTTAAAAAAATACTCGTATTCGTTCAGCTGTATTTCCTTGCTGCTCTCCCTCCGTCTCTCTGTCCCTCGCGTCTCTCTCGCATAGCCTACACACACACACAACCCCTCCTCTCCGCGCTTCCCTGGAAGCTTGCTAGCTTCAGCGTCGCGTTAGATTAGCTCTATAGCTCTGGCTCAACCGAAAGAAGACAGCTGGCGAAATTCACGAAAGGTTGGTATCACGTGCACCTTTATAAAATCACACATTAAAAAGTCCTATAAAATATTTTATATTTTGAATACAATGTTGTCCCGTCCCGTCCCATTGCAAACACGCGATTACGCCTTCTTTATAAAGTTAACTAGTCGAAAGTTTGTCGTAAAAAAAAATAATAATAATGTAGTTGGGTTGTCGAGGTCTAAACACTAGCAGCTGTGAATCAAATAAAGTAGTTTTTTTAAACTCTTACACTGAATGTTTGCTGCTTCAATCCAGATGAGTATTGAAAAATATTTGCCGCGATTGACAGAGAGACGTGCGTGTTGAGGATGAGGACCATCCTAAACCGGAGGTATCAGTCTGAAACAGCTGAACAGTCCGACCAATGTAATTAGCTATGTTATTAATTTGTTTACAATGCAGATGTGAAAATCTGCAGATAAGCCGCAACTGTGTCACCCACCGTGACACAGGTGTCACACATCCTTACGTCCCCCATAATTTTCCTTGATGGAGAAATTATCCAGGTTCTTAAGTCCCAATGTGACATATATGTCACATTACAGATCTCTGACAGTGGGGGGGTGGTATTCTGGAAAAAAAATTCTGAAATGGGTTCTATGTGGTCTATTTAGTCTGTCTTATAACCCCTTTAATTTTCATTTAAGTAGAAATGGGTCTGTGCTCTTATGGGTTAATACAATAAAGTTCTGTGTGACCAATTATTAACGAAGGAATTATTTTGAAGAATTTTTATTTTTTTACCCCCCCCCCCCCCCGTGGCCCACCACCACACATTGCCTTCACATCTGTGGGAAACACTGTAGCCTGTATATGTATATTAGCCTACCATTTAAAAGCCTGTATATTACCATTTAAAATAAAATGACGGATAATAATGGACAATGACGGAATTTTTACGATCCTGTCCGTCAAACTGACGGACAGTGAAAAAGTCTAGCGCAACCACTGCTTAATACCAGTGTTCGAATTATCCACCGGGCTTCGGGGGGGTCGGACTTTTTGCGGATCAATTGATGACGTCACCCCCCCCCCCAAAAAAAAAAAATCATGATAATATCATGATATGCAAACACAACAATACGTTATCATTTGCAAACTCCCTGCTAGAGCCTCAGATGAATCAAGTGACCACGTTCGCGGGAAGATCACATCAAAACACTCGTCTCCGTAAACTCCGTGTTGCCAGATTGGGCTGTTTTGGATGACCGTCTGCGGGTAAAAATGGGTATTGGGCGAGTTTTTCTGTATCTGTATATGGCTCTATGGCCATAGAAATAAATAGAATTCAGTTTAGACTGGTTTAGTTTAGATTTAGTGCCTCCAGGCGGGGTTTGAGCATGTTTGGAAATCATCTGGCAACCCTGCAAAATCCGCGCTGCGCAGGTGTATTCAGCTCAACTCTGCACGCAGCATTGTCAAGTTCAACCACCTAGCCAAAGTTTGTCTCACACACGTTGCTGCAGCAGGACGTTGCTAACTTTCCAGTTAGCAACAAGCACAGCAGCAGAACCAACACATGCAGAATAATACATAAATATTAAACCTAGCAACAACCCAACTTCAAACAGCTGTATGGCTTACCAAAAGCCCACTAGCAAACTAGCAACTAGCCTACATTATGTAGTGCCCATGAGACGCAATCAAGAAATGTCAATCAGCAAAGTGAACCCAATGACGCATACAGAATCAAGCTATAAATTATCAGACTACAACTGCCAAATTCAACATAGCTTGTAATGTCCGCTGTAAACAGTGTGCGCTTTTCTTGAGATTAAAAAGTGCTATCAGACAGCCCCGTGGTGCTAGTAGTCATGGTATACTGCTAGCTGCTACATGAAATGGCTTCAAACACAGTCAAAATTATGATTAATCCTATATTTGTCACGGCGGACATATGGTAAGGAATCCCATTTTCCCTACCTCTTTGTGGGCATGCTATCCTTTTTGCCTCCTTGCTAGACACAGCTATCCTTGCTTCTTGCTTGGTGGAGTCACACTATCCATTTCCCCTTTTCTTACTTAGTTAAATGCTATTATTCCAATTGTGCTTTAAACACATGATAAGCCTTGTACTTTATTTTCTGACATCAAGTATGTTGGTTGGTGTATTCTGGATTAGAGCAGTCCGCCTCTGTCTTTGAACTGAGACTACTTGTGCATGTTGACTCGATGGAATTCCTCTGATGTAGTCCTAGGCTAACTTTTTTCTCATGGGAGAAAGGGAAGGGCGGTCACCTGTCTTGAGTGTTTGTAAGTTCAGTGCTTTAAAGTTGAAATAATATTAGTCTGATTTGTTAGTTTCATTTAACAAATCACGGGAAACCTCCACCTTGACACCTTAATTCCACGCGCTCGCATCTCAAACATCATTTTAATGGGCATCAAAACCATGCATCTCAGTGCTGCCGATGAGGCTATGCGCGAGCTGCCTGCGAACATGCGAAACGCCCGCTGGTGGTACAGTCCATTGAAGGGGTGTTCCAAAACGCATTTTATTTGGTTATTCATAGTACACACTGAAAAATACTAAGTAACAAGACATTTTCAACACCTGATTTTAATAATAGATACATTTTTTCAGTACCCCCCAAAAGTGTAATTTAGTCCCATTTGGGAGGTATCAAGTCTCAATCGGGGGGGTCAGACCCCCCCGGTACCCCCCGTAATTCGAACACTGCTTAATACTCATCTGCTGCTCTAAAAACTAAAAACAGAACATTTTTGGACAGCAAAGCGAGCTGGAAACACAGACGCTGACATCAGATTATTTTTATAAAAGCAGCCGTGTAGCTGGAGGAAAGGATGGCATCATGAAGCGAAAGGGAAGTGTTTTATCTGTGAACCGAGCAGAGGAAAAGATGGGTTCTAACGATGAGAAGAGTCACCTGCTGCTGGACTCTTCTCATCAGCCGAATGCTTAAAGTGTCTCTTCAGTAATTGGAGAAAAAGAAATGCAGGTGGATGTTTTCATTTTTAATAACTCAATTAAAGATTGCAGCAGTTCTATCGTGCGATTCTGTTTGAACCTTGAAAGCGGATTAGTTCTCTCCTGCTGGGATTGGATTTGGAATAGAAGGCCTGAGCATGAGGCAACACTGCCATCTATTCCTGCCTGGGATGTGCTGCACAGGTACACATCTGTATTCCGGGCGTGCTCCGTCCGTTTAGTTTGGGTCTTTTCAAAGCAACACTTTTCACTGCACGATGGTGTCCCATACAAAAACTAAGTGTATTCCTCATGCTTCTAAAGGAGCGAGAGGTTAATCCGCCCCACCACCATCAGAGGAGCTCAGGATCTGCCGCATGCTGCACAGTTCAAAGTCTTTCTGTGTAACAACGAGATCCAACCAGAGATGTTCTCGATTGAAATAAAGATGAAAGCCTGCCTCCATTTCTGAATCATCAAAATAAAAGAAAAAACTTCCATTCCTTGGTTATCATCAGCAGGCATCACTGCCGATTAGCCAAATGAAACCTGATGTAAATGAGCCGATACTGATCAGAGGTCAGAGCTCTGACGCAGCAGCCAGAACAACTTCTCCCTCTGAATGTCCTTAAGCAAAGTGAGAGCACGGCCATGTTTATACCTCAGGGTTTTATTGCCGTAACAGCCCAGATCTCCGATTCCCAGATCATCCACCATCATCAGGACGAAATTGGGCTTGTTGTTTTCCTGGAGAAGCACATAGCTGACCTCCATAAGCAGCAGCAGCACCGGCAGCGGCAGCGGCAGCGGGGAGGGCTTCATGGTGTCGTGCAGACTCTAAAGAAGACACAAGTACAGCTGCCGCTAGCATCTGCAAACTGAGTCCTGTGCTGACCGTGTGAGGTCAGGTTAACTCATTCAAGGTGACTGTAGTGACTATTTGTCTACGAAAATAATAGAAAAAACTGTGTTCCACAGTCATGGGCGTCATTTGGGTATATGGCAGCTGCCACACCTTGTCTCCAGGGGAAAATGTAAATGTTCGTTTTTTCTTTTTAAATTAATTTATGGAATTAGTCTGTGTCAATTTGTATTGATTATTCTATTATTTAATACATATAAATGAACTACAAATGAAATTCTGAACAACACAATCAATTTATCTAAGTATCATCTTCCCCAACACTTGTATCCCCTTTTGAAATGTGGTATCTCCCAGCGCCCCCCTCCCTCCCACGAGATGACGAAACCTGGAGGTCAAAGCTGATGTTATTAGCGGGATTTGTTGTTTGCTAATTAATGTAAAATATGAAAAGAAAGTAGAAAATTTTATTTATTGATTGATTTATTTATCACCAAAAAAAGGGCAGGTGATGATGGGTCCAATGTTGCCCCAGCGGCGGAGGAAGGAGGACCAGGTAGTGAAGACGGGATTCAGGCTGTTAACGAGGCTGTCCACTTCAGCACCTCCGCCGCTAATGCTAATGCTAACAGGGAGACGGAGACGAGTCCATTGTTATGTTAGCGGCTATGTGAGTGAGACTGCCTTTGCACACAGATAAGCTACATAGCAGACTTTTGTGGTGATTATTTGCTGGGCATGTATATTTACTGATTGATACTGTAGTCATGTGACTATAGTGACCTTGCCATACCTTAGCTTGGGCTGAATTGACGCCGCTGTCCACAGTTACTTTGGTTTATTCTGCTGTTGAAGCCCTTCTGTCTATCAGTTCACGTCTGTGATTCATTTTGAATTCATTATGATTAGAGCGTTTATTGGATAGGAAGCAAATGTAATGGTGTGTCTGCCAATGCGTCAGGATCAATCAACGTAAAAGGTTCCATGAGGTATGATCTATACGCGCTAAATCCAATTTAAGGGTCGATTCCCGGCCGGTTCTCCCCGTGTATGCGTGGCTTCTCTCCGGCTTCCTCCCACCATCCAAAAAGCATGCATGTTGGGTTAACTGGTGATCCATTGTGTGTCGCCCAATGACAGCCCCCTCGCGACCCTACAGTTGGATAAAGCGGGTATAGAAAAATGGATGGAAGGGGGTGGAGCCTCACACGATCACATGCATTGGACATGTCCCTCTTTAGGTAGCTTTTGGACATCAGTCTTCCACACGCTATCAGAGACCCTCCATCACCAAATTGAGCCCAATCCCTTGACCGGTATTTTTGGTAATGCTCCAGATTTGAATCTCCCTAAAACTATCCACAACTTTCTGGCCTTTGCCTCTTTATTTGCTCGACTTTTTAGCGATTTATTAGCTACTTTTTAGCTATTTATTAGCTCGACGAGCTATCGCACTTAAGTGGAAGGATCCAGCTCCTCCTTCCTATTCACATTGGCTCAAAGACATGATGTCCTGTACGATTATTGAGAAGATCAGACACACTATTCGGGGATCTGAGAATAAATTTTACAAAATATGGTGCCCCACAACAATAATATCTGAGTACGCCCCCCCTCCCACATCTTCAGAATTTAAAAAAAAATGTATTTACTTTTTTCTACTGTCTTGTTTCTTTGTTATTGTTCACCTATATGACACATATTTACATTTTCTAAATATGGTTGGTGATAATTTTTATTTGTAGTTGTGTGTGTCTGTCCATTTTTGGGCAGGGTTATGTGTTATGTCATGGGTGGATGTTGTCCAGAAAATAAAAAATAATCTTGTTTTGTCAATTTTTGTTAATAAAAATGGACGAGTTAACTTGTTATTATCGCGTTAACTTGTTAATTATTTAACGCCAATAAATATTTTATCGCTCATTAACGCAGGTTTTATTTTTTTATTTAAAAAACAATTTTTTTTGGGGGGGCTTTTGTGCCTTTAATGGATAGGAAAGTTCAGAGAGACAGGAAGCAGGGGGCAGAGAGAGGGGGAACGACACGCAGCACAGGGCCGTCCGATACGGGGCTCAAACCAGCTGCAGCGAGGACTATAGCCTCTTGTACATGGGCCGCCCGCTCAACCCACTACACCATAGACCACCCCTGTTTTATTATTTTTTTTTCATTATTGTTAGTCTGTTGCTCACAGGCTTTTATTTTGTAAAAGTCTGCTGCTGTCTGCTGCAGAACAGGAAAAGAAAGTAATCGCCGGATCCACCAAACATGGAGAAGGGTACGGAACTTTTACTCGGCCATTTTCATTTTAAAGTTCTTCCAGACGGCGGAGTCGACAGAACCAAAGTCATCTGTAAACACTGCCAAGTTGAATTGTCTTCTCAGCGTAGTAGTTCCAGTCTAAAATATCACTTAAAGGCAAAACACACAACTGATAGCAGCAAGTCATTCAAGGAAACAGACAGTGGAGCGAGGCTTCTACATAAAAACTACAGAAAGATGCTGATGTTAAAAGTGTGTTTGCACAATAAATGTTATGGCACTTTCATTCATATAGCAGCACATTTAAAATAAAACTAAATGCTAAAAGCTATACACTACTTTTGGATTAATTTTGGGATTTTGCGTACAAATGCGACTAATCGTGATTAATCAGGGAAATCGTGTGATTAATTAGATTAAAATTGTAATCGTTGCCCAGCCCTAAGAAAGACCTTTGAACGTGACACCAGTTAACCTGATATGTATGTTTTTGGATGGTGGGAGGAAGCTGGAGGACCCGGGGAGAACCTGCAGGAATTAGAACGTAAAATAACTGTATTGTTTCTCCTAAATAAACAAGTTACAGCTCAGATATGTATTTTGCACCTCATGTCAGAAAGTGAGTGCTGGTCCTGGGAGTGAGTCCAGCCTAGGGTTGCCAACCGTCCCTTGAAAAACGGAATCGTACCGTATTTAGAAACAACAGCACCTGTCCCGTATTGAGCTAAAAAGGGACGCACTTTGTCCCGTATTACTGTGAGAGTCTAAAAATAGTCAGTATCATGCCAATAGAAATGAATAACGGGGCTTTAAATGAAAATGTACGGTAAACTTGTTCCCAGGCCCTGTCCTGCTCTGTGACCATTGAGCTGAAAGCATTGTCACACCCGAGAATACGTTGTCAGCTCATTGGTCGAGGAGGTACTGTTGCTCGCGGAAAAGATGGCGGAAGACAACAAGGCAGCACGCATGGGTGACAGTAAGCAGACACTGCTTTAAGCAGTGATGGACAAAGTACTCAACTCCAGTACTTGAGTTAAAGTAATGAAATAAGTCCCAGGCACTCAAAAGTAGAACAGGAAGAAGGTATTAAATAAATTTAATGATGGCTAATGATTAGCCAAAGTCATTAAAGGCTTTTTATTTAATACCTTCTTCCTGTTCTACTTTTGAGTGCCTGGGACTTATTTCTTTTCTGATCGTGGATTTCCCTACCCCAAGAGCACCACTTTGGACGGTTTGTGATACACCTGAGCGCCGGGTTGACTTCTCTCTTTACTTGAGTTAAAGTATTGATACTCATGGTCAAATCTTACTCAACTACAAGTTCAAAATTTTACTCAAGTTAAAATACTGAAGAACTTACTTTTAAAAATTCAAAAGTACGAAGTACGTTTTCTAATATCAGTACTGTTTTATTTGTATTTTTAAGTTTTTAAAAAAAACTTTTTTTTATTTGAATATTTGTATTGTTTTATGAATGCTTTTACAGAACCATGTAACTCTCTGAAACCACTTAATGTAGACTTTTTGCACCACTCTGCTACAAAATAACAACAACACGGCAGCTCTGAGCTAACAGTGCAATAGTACGCGTTCATTCATTCATTGGTCTTAACGTATCGGTGAAATAAAGACAGATAATAAACGGATATAAACGGATCTACAGTGATCTAAATATCTTCCGAAGGACGTCGACTTTCACCAAACTGTTATCGGTGAGTAGATGAATGTATTTTACGCCAGAAATAAGGTCCAGGTTTAAAAAAAATAAAATAATTAACTTCTCCTTTAAGAAAGATACTTATACGGCTGCACAGTCCCTGTTCCATGTATAATGTCTGAATTGTAAACTCTCTTAGAACTTCCCATGAAAGGTCCATTATAGTATTGCTATTTTTGCTTGTTTTATTTCTGCTTATCTATTTATTTCTGTATTTATTTATTTATTTTAATTTTTTTTATTATTATTATTACTTGTCTTTTGTCTCTTTCCATGTGTTGTTGACTTTATGTCACTTTATTTTTACTTGCCTCTGTTGTCATGTATGTTCTCTGTTCTGTGTCTATTTGAAAATGAATAAAATATTGATTAAAAAAAGAAAAAAAAGAAAGGTACTTATTTTATTCAGTTAATTTTGGTATTTTGTACTAAAGTGAATTGCTGGATAATAATTTGTTTCACGTGTGTTCATGTCACTCAAAAAATATGCATCTAATTCAATTCAGGTTCGAGTCAAATAGTTTAAAAAATATTTTCACTCATAAAAAAAAGGGGCTAAACAATTCACCAAGCCAGGAAGGGGGAAGGAAATCGGGTCGGCCGGTGTTATGCCGAAAGGTGTATGCCTGCTGAGAAATGCATCCCCTGCTTGTCCCCTGCTTTAAAGAGAGTCTGGAATGGAATAACTTCATTAGAATTTGTTTACCCGATTAAATTAACAGATGTGAATTTCAACAAGTCCAAAATTGTCTCTAAAATTAAATTAAAATAGTCAAATTTCATAGTTCTAGGTTCATTTTTGGATTATTGTATCTGGGCTACACTGAGTAAAGATTGATATTCATAGAAAATGTCTCCAACCGGCTTTCTGGCTTACTTCAAAAGTGATAGTCACGGCCCTTACTTTGGAATATGTGTACAATAATATAATAATAGGTGAAAGAGATGCTCTAAACTGTACAATTGTGGGATTATCATAAGTGTACTGTACATGTATTCATCATCTACATGAAGAAAAAAGATAAACGAATGAAAAACCATTGTCAGCTCAATATCATCACTGTAACTTTATTGGAAAAATGTAATAATCCACACGCCTGAAACTGTTTACGCGCGCTCCCGCGAATGGGGGATGCATTTCTCGGCAGGCATGCACTTCTCGGCACAACACCTGCCCTTATGAGGTGTCCCTTTTTTTTTTTTCAGGGAGTTGGCAAACCTAGTCCAGCCTGACTCCAGTGTCAGGAGAACCAGTTTAAACCGAGGCTTGAGTGGTTCCTCCACACTTCAAACAATAAAATAAAAAAAAAATAAAATGAAACCTGCTTCCATTGGAGACTCTTCTTGTTTGTGACAAGCCTCAGTCCTCATGATAAAGGCTCCAGAGCAAACGGAAGCAGGAGAAGCAGGAAGTAGCAGAACGGAGCAGGAAACGCTTCTGTGTAAAGCTTTCAGGTTAAAACTCTTCCTTTAACTCACCAACGAGTCCTCCTCTGGTGTGCAGGAGTCGGTGTTTGCCCCTGCTGAGCCGGGATCCGCCGACTGTATTCACGCTCGGCCGAATAACCTTCGAACAGACCTGCGCTTCCGGTTTGGAGTTTCAAAATAAAACCGCACAGACGCGTCAGAGATGGAACAGAAAAAAACATCCGAGTCTCAGATTACAGGACAGAGATGGGTTTTAATGTCCACCTGAAGGCAGGTATGAAAACTAAGTACATTTTATTTCGATAGCACCTCACAGATAAAATAAAACTAAATTAAAATAAAACACCAAATTAAATAATTAAAAGCTTTTCTGTGTGAAAATGTCTTCAGCTGAGTTTTAAAAGAGTCAATGGAGTCAGTACAGCAAATTATGATATTTGATTCTCCATTTTGATAATAGATGCTAAAACATCTGTAAAATCAGCCAAGAAGACTCCTGCAACGTCGATAAATCCAAATCCAATTGTAGTGACCATTTGTCCATTAAAAGAAAAATTAAACTTAAACCAAACACAATCAAAAGGCCACTGATGCACCATGGGGGATGTGGTTTAACGCAGGCAAAAGAAGATGAATATCCAAAATGAATTCTTGCGTTTTCTGACGATTTATTTCAAAACAATAAAACAAACAAAAGAACAAAGAAAACCAAACATTGGCCCACCCAGGTGCATGCTGGGACTCCAGGTGCCCAGTGTGACCCAATTACAAAAATATAATAAGCAAATTAGATTTACAACTAGAACCAAAAAACAAAAACTAACTTTACAAATAGCTCCTACAACAAAATAAAGAGTTTGGGTGAGCAACCTTTGTCATTTGTCAGCTGACCATCTTTGCTCCAAGTGTTCAGAACCCGTGACACAGCTACAAAACAGACAACATCCAAAAGCGTCTGTAATGTTCAGAGATCTTCCTGATGTTTGTAACTTCTGTTCATTTTCTGGATCATATTTGTCTTTTTTTTTTGCCTCTTTTGTCATTTGGTTATACTATGGGTCATTCTGTGTTCAAGTGGAATCATTTTGCATCATTTTTGAGATATTTTGTTTGTCTAAAAAGATTTTCCATCTACTTCACGTCTCTTTTGAGATGTTTTGAGTGTGATATATATACGGTAAGATGAGAGTCTTCTGTGGCCCAGCCAGAGTTTGGCTCATTTAAGTGCTTGACCTTACTTGTCATCATTAAGAGCTGTCATCCACTCACTGGCACCCAATCAAATGTTATATAAACGGGTTCTACAGAAGGTGAAAAGGTAATATAAATGAGTTACAAAACAAAATGCATATTTCCACAGGTTTTGCATGCCAAAAAGGAGATCGTTGGCTGTGTTCGAAACCGCCTACTTCTCCTACTTCTCCTACTACTCCCACTACTCCTACAAACTTTAACTTTTTTTTAAGTTCCCGGATGCATACTAGATTCTCCGAAATGTTGGGTATGCATCATGAGGTCACTACTCATACTCAAACTACTTAAGATGCAACGTAACGTGACGTCGCCGATTGTCATTTCCTGTCAAAACGGCAATTTCAAGCTAGCTACAACGAGGGTAGGTTCACTTCCTGTTTTCAAAACAAAAGCATTAATTGTAAAAGGCAACGGGTATTTTATTTTGTGAAAATAACCGGAAGTGCGTTGCTCACTACGGCTAGCTTTAGCAGCGCCGAATTCGTGGGAACAAACTTGTAAATAGCCGGTATTTTGTCAGATTTTCAACACGTTGGGGATCTAAACGACTACTTTCTCCCCTGAAAATGTTTCAAATGTTGCTAAAGTTTACAGAAGGTAGAGCTTAAGCGAAATCAGCTTCAGGCCGGCTGATTTTGGCTGGGGCAGGAGCAAAATGCATTGTGGGTAAACGCTCTGCATACTGTCTGATCGATGAGTATGCAGTATGGAAGTATGTAGTATGTAGTAGGTGGTTTCGAACACAGCCACTGACTCGGTTTAGATAAAAACAGAACAGAAACATTTCAGTTCAATCACGAGGAACTATCATGAAGCACAAAAACGAGGCATTGACGACTCACATCCTTGCAGATTTCACTTCTTAAAACTCTAGACTCTGGACTATCTGATGAATGAAAGTCTTTTCTCCTTTGGAGTCCTCTTCAAATTCTGTGTCACAATTAATCCTCTCTTACAAAACGACTTGTGAGCTCGCCACACAGAGCTTCCGCAGGTTAGGCTCAGGAAAATCTGTAGACCAAGGCACGAAACGCAGCATGAACAGAGCCGACCAGAACTGGTTGACACTCAGTGAAACACCACAAGCTCTGAGCTGCTTTGCTTTAATTGGGGAGAACTCAACGGGAGCAACTAAAGTTGGAGGAATCACTAATGGATGAGCAGTGACGGTTTTAAGCATCACACTGTTTGGATCTGAGATGAAAAATGACTAATACAGAACGGCGTTGTTCTCTAATCAATATCTCCAAGTCAGTCTTCTATAAATAATCATTCTAAACTAAACTAAATGGTGGAAGTACCTCTGAAGAAAGCACTGAACAGAGATCATTCCTCTTTTGTTTCCTATATTACTAAATTATCATTATCTCTACAATGTGCTTTTGCATAGAGATTTTTGGTGTATTTCTTCTGTCTTTAATTAGAAAAGCGCTTCTTGTCTGATCACCCTCATTATCCTAATGCAGATGAAGTCCAAGAAGGTCAATTTGAGGGCTTCAGCAGTGTCACCAGCAGGGGGCAGTGTTGCTGAGCGATCCCAAAGGGCGTTTAGAGCATCGTGGGGTCAGGATGCAAAGCTGTGCTGAAGAACAGACATAATCCCTGACCGATGGGCAGCTGTCCACGGATGCGGCTCTTCTTGGACTCGGCTGCTTCAGAAATATTTTCTCACATTTTCTCACGAGTTTAAAATCATGTTACGCCTCTTTCGTGTTGTTAAAACGTACAAAAACATCAGCAACGAGACGAGTAAGAGCTTTGTGTATGGTCAAATATTATATGTTACAAATGTTACATGCTGTTGTCTGCTGCCAGTGAAACACTGACTGAGTCAAAAAAAACAACAACAACAAACAGTAATATTTATAGTATTGTAATATAAGAATGTTAGATTCGGTTCTTTTAGTAGGAAGCTCAAGAACGGACCGGAGTAATTCAAGTGAAAATGAAGTGTTTTTTTGTAGTCACACGTCAAAGCATATCAGCGCTGGGCTCAGTGGAAAAGAGTTCCCGCAGGAAGTCTGTCAGACTGCGCCATGATTTCCGGGTATCATGTTTATTTATAGTCTCATAGGTTGGACTCACATTCGACCGAGTATGATTGGACATGAGTAGGTTCAACATGCTTCGTCATATTCTCTGGATCAGCCCAAAACAATGTGTGTGTGTGAATCTGCCCTCGCTTTCCCAGGCTTTCCTAATTGTTTTGTCTTTCTACTCCTGGATCACTTTAGGTCATATGGAAAAGTACTGAGACTTATTTCATTCATAATGTCTAAGAACAAAGCCAATTTTAACAAGAACAAGAACCAAACCCAGTCATTTATTATGGCCAACATGTTTCCCCTCCAACTGCATTTAAATTCTAAAGCACATTTTCCACGAGTTTATGAACTCATAAATTCAAAAAGCCATGCAAGTTAGATGGGAAATATTTCAGTAATTAATCCATCATTACTGCTGTAGATGTTTTTCTATTAATGTTTATTGCTGGTGAACTCTTCCCAGTTAGAGTATTAAGTTAAATTGAATTTGAAGTTAAAAGCGCTTCAACACTAAATTCCACATTTACCCACACAGCACATCTTAGTCTAGACCAGGGCTATAAGGGGGTCAGTAAGGAGGAGGTAATGACAAATCTCAAGCCAATACAAATATAATGAAATAACGTGTGATGTTTATTTATCATTTCCCCTCTTCGTATTTTTGTAAAACTCATTTCAAAACTTTTAAATGAACTGAGGTAGTTGCAATGCTCTGACTCCTGAAATAACCCAGGCATTAAAACAAAAAGATGAAAAAGTTTTCTCTTTTGAAATGAAATAAACACATCTGACATAAGAACACCGAAAAGTGCGTTAAAAACTTCTATTTATTTAGAGAAGCAATGCTGTTCAAAACGACGCGCTGCCTTGTGGGTTGGTTGTGTGTTGCTAGGCTACGTGGAGTGTTGCATTCACTATCTGATCTACTGTAGGAATTCTGAGCTCCTTGTCGCGGACTGTGTTTTTCATGGTTTTTCTCTGCATTTTTGGCTGAACCACAAGTTGGGCCACTCGGGTATCGCTTCTGGGCCGCATGTGGCCCGCGGGCCGCCATTTGAATGGTCTAGACTATGGCTGTGTTCTAAACCGCATACTTCCATACTGCATACTGCATACTCATTCGATCAGACAGTATGCAGAGCGTTTACCCACAATGCATTTCGCTCCTACCCGAGCCGAAATCAGCCGGCCTGAAGCTGATTTTGCTTAAGCTATAAACTCTGTAAATATACAACTTTAGCAACATTTGAAACATTTTCAGGCGAGAAAGTAGTCGTTTAGATCCCCAACGTGTTGAAAACCTGACAAAATACCGGCTATTTACAATTTTGTTCCAACGAATTCGGCGCTACTAAAGCTAGCCGCAGTGAGCAACGCACTTCCAGTTATTTTCACAAAATAAAATACCCGTTGCCTTTTATCATAGGGAAAGCCATTACGATACAATTGGTGCTTTTGTTTTTCACAAAATGAACCTACCCTCGTTGTAGCTAGCTTGAAACTGCCGTTTTGACAGCAAATGACGATCGGCGACCTCAAGTTACGTTGCATCTTGGGTAGTTTGAGTATGACAAGTAACCACATGATGCATACTCAACATTTCGGCGAATCTAGTATGCATTCGGGAACTTGAAAAAAGTTAAAGTTAGTAGGAGTAGTGGGAGTAGTAGGAGAAGTAGGCGGTTTCGAACACAGCCTTGTTGTCCTTCAGCGTTTGATGTGTCACAGTCTCATAATTCTCACCTGCGCAACTGCGTTAACAGCGAAAAATGGGTTCTCTGAGGACTTTTTTTTTTTTTTTAATAATTTTTTTAGGAATAGAGTTTTCCTCTGTATTATGAAATGAGTACATACAAGGTACTGATATAGTAAATTAAAAATATATATATTTTTGTGTAGTTGTATATAGCAATAATAACATATAGTTGTCACAAAATCCCACGGCACACCAGGATTTGGACTTGGACACCCTATGATCGCGGTCTTCATGCAATATATTGGTATCGGTTCATGGTATCGGTTAACTTTAACAAGTACGAGTATATTAGAAAAGTATTGGCCCCATACCCGATACCAGTATCGGTATCGGTGCATCCCTAGTTTTCAGTCATGCAAAGGAGCAGTGTGCGAGTTAGATGTTACAAAGAAACGCCAACACAAAGCAGAGATTTAATAAGGCGGAAGGATCTTTTCTTCCTTCTTCTCCACGCTGGTTTCTTCCTCTGACTGTGACCACGGCCGGGTTATTTGCATTTAATTCTGCTTTATGCCGGCGTGTTGGTGTTGACTGCACATATCACAGGAGGCAGCCGGTGTCAGATTAATGAGCAGGTTGTGTGGGGCTGGCATTTTGACCAGCTCATCATGTTTGTTTCATTTGACTGTGAAAGGACACTCAAAGGTTAAAAGCTTTCACTTAGAGGCCCGGCTCCTCTGCCAGCACTGATGAACTCAGCCTCCTCTGTCAGTTTCTCTCTCAGCTTTACAGATACGGCGGAAGTCCGGCAACATTAGGGCTGCTGTGAGGCATTATCCAACAGGAGAGAGCGGCAGTGGCATCACAGACACAGTGTGGCAGAGACGTTAATTAAAGAGTGATGAACACTGCATCCGTCTGGCTTTTCCTTCAAGATGTTTCAGCTGATGGTCTAAAGATGTACGGCAACATAAGACTGTGTGACACCCACAAATGTTTGGTCACAATTGTTCGAGTTTCTATGCAAAATGCCAGATTTAAATGTGTGTTTTATATGGGTTTTTAGTAGAGTGTGTTTCCAAACTCCACCATAAGGGGGAGTATCGTCAAAAGTGGCGACAAAACAGGTTGTTAGTGTATGTTAATTTATCACAATATATGCGGAAGGACTTACAAAACCTTTTTGGTGTTGTTGGAATAAAGTTGAGATAGAAGATAGAGTGTAGGAGAACTTTAAGGGACACAGCATTAGAATTTTCTTTACTGTGGGAAACAGTAAAAGAAAATGGCGGCCGTGCTGCCGATATTGGCCGTGTTTGAAACCACATACTACATACTTGCCAACTGCATACTGCATACTTATCGATCAGACAGTATGCAAAGCATTTACCCACAATGCCCGAGCCGAAATCAGCCGGCCTGAAGCTGATTTCGCTTATGCTCTAAACTCTGTAAACTTTAGCAACATTTGAAACATTTTCAGGCGAGAAAGTAGTCGTTTAGATTCCCAACGTGTTGAAAATCTGACAAAATGCCGGCTATTTACAATTTTGTTCCCACGAATTCGGGGCCACTAAAGCTAGCCGTAGCGAGCAACGCACTTCCGGTTATTTCACAAAATAAAATACCTGTTGCCTTTTATCATAGGGAAAGTCATCACGATACAATTGGTGCTTTTGTTTTGAAAACAGGAAGTGAACCTTCCCTCGTAGCTAGTTTTTTTATTTAGTTTTTTTCTATTTAAACATGTCACATTGATAGAACAATGACATACTCAAAAGTAAACAGTATTTGTTTTTTTTTAATTCACATATTCACACCTCATATAGTACAAATTGAAAGAAAATAAATTATTGTAGTGTGGGCTATCTCTTATAGAAAAATAAACATTGAAAGATCTTAGATGCACAAGATAAAAAAAAGGGATAATAAAAAATAAAAAACAAGGAGAAAAGAAAAGGTAAGTCCATTCTAAACAGTTACACGGGGTTAGGACAGGTTAAGATTGGCTATGAGTATGTATAATTAATCTGCATGGGGATTATTTATATGTTTCTCGCTGTAGCCAGCTTGAAACTGACGTTTTGACAGGAAATGATGATCGGCGACGTCACGTTACGTTGCATCTTGGGTAGTTTGAGTATGGGTAGTAACCTCATGATGCATACCCAACATTTAGGCGAATCTAGTATGCATCCGGGAACTTCTCGCTGACTCAAACGTGCATACTAACTCAAAAAGTTAGTAGGAGTAGTAGGAGAAGTATGCGGTTTCGAACACAGCCATTGTCATTTGGTTGCATAGAGCTCCTGAGCATTTCTATTTCATTTCATTAATTTGATTTATTATAAAATCTTTAATTCATTGTATGTTGTTGAGAAGGTAAAAACGTTAAATCTTATATTGTTGTATAGTTAAAAGACTGATGTTTGTTACTGGGAAGTCTGCATCATTAGGTAAAAAGGCTGTAAAAGTGTCCAGGCATACAGTTGAATAAGAAAGCTATGTTGAGCAACCTGTAGAAACAGTGCTGTAGCACTGGTGGAATATCTTTTGTTTCGTTTACAATAACCTAACAGTAATATGTCTGTTAATTTGTGAAGTTGTGTATTGGTGGATATTATGTTTAATATTGTAAAAAGAAATATTAAAAGCCTGTTATTAAAGACAGAGGACTGCCTGTGGAACAAACACAACTGACGGCTCTTGTCTGTACTTTTCCTGTATAAAGCGTACAAAACAGGTAATAACGGAACAAGAAAATAAAAAGAGAAAATCTACAAATAATGACAGACAGACAGAGCTAACTCATTCAGAGGAGTAAGTCTTCAGTGATGTATGATAGAACAGAAAAGAGCAAAATGTTCAGCTGCACATCAGGGGGGTAGTTACCGCTGGGGATCCAGCAGGAACTTGATTAGTTATTAGGAAATATTAATTGCCCAGGGACAGTTATTAATATTCAGTAAAATGATTAATTACCTACAGGGCATCACTGACGAAAGTCAGAAACTAACTAACAAACTAAAACCCATCATCAGTGTAATGTTGGTCTGTAGGTGTGGATCTGGGACAGAAAGGACACTCTGAGCAGATCTGGAGACTATGAATCCGAGCACTGACATTCACAGCCAGCAGTTCTCACAGTTCTCACAGACCACAAACAACTTCTCCTTTAAGTTGGTCCAAATTGAGACTATCCAAGATGTTCCCAGATGTCGGTCCCAAATGTCAAAGTCCAAATTCTTCATTAACCCATATGTTCTAGACGTGTCCCAGCCATTAAAAGTTCTGGAGAAGTGTATTTCGGACCCTCTCACTGACCCTAGACACTGCCATAGAACCTGATCCACTTTGGCCCTTTTTGGTGTTATGAAAGAGGGGGGACCGCCTAAAACCAGCAGTGCTGCCCTATCGTTTGCACTTCTGGCCCGCAGGTCAATTTTGCTCAGGTGGAAAGGAGCTCCCCTTCCCACACACTCCCAAAGGTTAGAGGACCTCGTGTCTTGCCTAAAGCTAGAAAAGATACGATACTCTATTCGTAAGTCAGAACAAAAGTTTTATAGGATATGGGGACTTGGTAGGCTTCTTGCCTATTTTCAAAGACCTGATGTAATAATTGACCCCTGGTAGATCCAACGCTGCCCTTGACGTTTCAGTACTTATCAAGACGCACAGACCAGGCTACCAAAAATAGAACTGTGGTGCCTTATAGCAGCTGCCTTGCTGTGTTCTTGTAGTGTGTGTTTATGCCACTCTTCAGTCTTTTGTGTACTAGTACTGTATTACTTACATATATACACACATGTGTATTATACTTTTCTGTTTGTTTGTTTATTTATTTGCTTGTTTGTCTGTTTGTTTGTTTTTTGCGTGGGGGAGGGCTGGGTTTAAATACGCAACATTGTTCCTACTGTAGTAAATAGGAGGGAAGGTCGCCGAGCCGATGTAGAGATGAGTGGTGAAGAACTCTGCTGACACGGACTTAGTCGAACATAGAAATCTTTATTTCTGTCATCAGGTCCGTCTCGAATTTACAGAAAAGATGCATCAATCTGGATAAATGTGTGTCTCAATTAGCCGCTGGCACACTCTGCCTTTTCAGGGGGGGGACATGCTTTTAAAGGGAGCATTTCAAGGCTAGTGTCTTGTCCAGGCATCTAGCCAAGAGATAGTGTATACATACGGTATAGCTTTGGAATGCCTTTTCCTTCAAATCTTTCCGTATTAGGTTCTGCTAACTGCTTACTTGAAACCTATGTACTCCGTGACTGGTACGGGGACGCGCCCAGCAGTTATGTACTCAATGACCTCCCAGAGGCCTTTTTCTCCATTTTATCCACTGAGCCTCGGACACCTCACTACCTTTAAAGACTATCCTGTACATCTGTCAATACCTGCTTAAAAAACGATAAAAAGACTTTGAAAAGAAAGAAGAGACCACTGGCCAAAAGCACAACTACATTACAGCCGTGCATCCTGCATGGCTCATCTGAAGGCAGAGGCAGACATTAATTATACCAGTGTAGAACTTGATGTGTATTAGTCCTAATAATGTGAAGCTCTGCGACGTGAGCCGGCTCTGACACAAACCTCACCAGTTTGGCCAAAGTGAGGCCGAATGAGGTGGATAGTTAGTAATTCACAGGCCTTTCGGAGAACACAGAATTAGCATTTTGCAGCAGCTGTCTCTTCCCTCCTGACAGTTCTGATGCACTCGGTGTAGCTGCAGAATTCAACTCATTGTGACAGCGTGTCAGGTTCCTACTTCATCTGCAGGGAGGGATTTAAATTGGATCATTCGCTGTCCCTGTTTAATGCTGTGCTCACACTTTGGATTTATTACGTTCATCTACGTATTTACACATATACTGTAACTGAAAGAAGGAAATTCTTAGCTTTTGTCTGTGTAAAGACCTTTTTTTTTAGTTGTAGGTGTCCTTAAAGGGAGGATAGCATACATTTGGTTACTGTGCATGACAACATATTACACAGAAACTAAGGTACATCACAACTTTTAAACCTGGATTCTGCATAAGCTGCTCAGATCAGTGTAAAATACACAATGACATGAAATGTAATGATAATATTCCATCTTCTGCACATGTGTTGTTTGCTTGTTTGTTTTCATCATAGTCTGAAAGGCTTTTCCAGAGACAAGTGTATTTTTTAAACCGGGAGTTATCAGATTCATCTAGTAGAAAAGAACAAATCGTGCCTACTTTTCCGAAACATTGTATTATCCTGGAGCTCTTTGCTCTCCTAATGTTGGATAATTCAGCGGATCCAAGAGACTGGAAACCATGTTGGATCAATCCTAAAGATAAATCAACGCTTTTGTCTGTATCTTCATAGGATTAAAACACAGAACCACGGGGTGTTATTTTCAGTCAATCTTACAGTGCATGTGATCGGCCTCTGTGGACGAGCTCCAACTGCTTTACACATCAGCTAACACAGAGGATGGGACGTGAGGTGCTGAGTGCCACTTTAACTTGTGTGTTTCCTCACATCTTAAATGTAAATGTACTTTATTTATACAGCCCTTTACAGACAATCCTTACGGTGTACCAAAGTGCTTTACAGTAGGTAATAAATAAAGAGAAGAAGAACTAAAACCTAGAGCTGAGCGAGTTAACTCGTTATTATCGCGTTAACTCGTTAATTATTTAACGTCAATAAATATTTATCGCGCATTTATGCAGGTTTGTTTTTTTTAAATTACAAAAAAAATTACAAACATTTTTTGGGGGGCTTTTGTGCCTTTAATGGATAGTTCAGAGAGACAGGAAGCAGAGAGAGGGGGAACTACAGACAGCACAGGGCCGTCCGATGCAGTACTCGAACCGGGGCCAGCTGCAGCGAGGACTATAGCCTCTGTACATGGGGCGCCTGCTCAACCCACTACGCCACGGACCACCCCTGTTTTATTATTTATTTTATTATTGTAAAAGTCTGTTGCTCACAGGCTTTTATTTTGTAAAAGTCTGTTGCCGTCTGCTGTGGAACCAGAAAAGAAAGTAATCGGCGGATCCACCAAACGTGGAGAAGGGTACGGAACTTTTACTCGGCCATTTTCATTTTAAAGTTCTTCCAGACGGCGGAGTCGACAGAACCAAAGTCATCTGTAAACACAGCCAAGTTGAATTGTCTTCTCAGCATAGTAGTTCCAGTCTAAAATATCACTTAAAGGCAAAACACACAACTGATAGCAGCAAGTCATTCAAGGAAACAGACAGTGGAGCAAGGCTTCTACATAAAAACTACAGAAAGATGCTGATGTTAAAAGTGTGTTTGCACAACAAATGTTATGGTACTTTCATTCATATGGCAGCACATTTAAAATAAAGCTAAATGCTAAAAGCTATACACTACTTTTGGATTCATTTTTGGAATTTGCGTACAAATGCGATTAATCGTGATTAATCAGGGAAATTATGTGATTAATTAGATTAAAGATTTGAATCGTTGCCCAGCCCTAGTGAAAACAAATAAAAACAATAAAAGAACAGTGAAAGCAATAAAATACAACAAAATCGAATAAGACAAAATAAGACAAAAGTGTCATCATACTACTGGGTAATAAAAGCCATCCTAAATAAGTAGGTTTTTAGCCTGGATTTGAAGAGGCCCGTGTCAGAAATAAGACGCAGCTGGACGGGGGGCTTATTCCAGAGCCTGGGGGCAGCTTTGGGAAAAGGCTCGGTCACCCCAGGGTTTGTATTCTGACCTGGGCACTTCCAGCAGAAACTGATCTGTTGGCCTCAGAGCTCTACCAGGATTGTGTACTGTTAAACGCTCAGATAAATACGATGGGGCGAGGCCGTTAAGAGCTTTAAAAACAAACATTAAAAGTTTAAAATCAGTTCTATAAAGGACAGGAAGCCAATGGAGGGAGTTAAGAACAGGAGTGATGTGCACACGTCTGTTGGTGATGGTTAAAAGATGGGCAGCAGCGTTCTGCACCAGCTGAAGGCGGCTGAGAGAAGACTGGGAGACGCCAACATAAAGAGCATTGCAATAGTCTGACCTTGAACTCATTAGGGCATGAGTGGCTTTCTCAAGGTCATGACAACTTAAAACACATTTTAACTTTGGCCAGGAGACGCAACTGGAAAAAACTAGTCCTGACGACATTGTTCATTTGTTTGTCCAACCTCAGATCAAAGGTCAAAGGTCACTCCCAGATTTCTGACGGTTGAACTAAGCTTTGAAGACTAGGTGCCAAAGCCAGCCGTCACAGTGTCCCCAAACACAATGCATTCAATTCTGTCATCATTTAAATGAAGAAAATTTTGGGCCAACCACTGCTTAATATCAGCAATACAATTAAACGAAGAACATTGTGCACTGTTACTATTTGGCTTCAATGGTAGATACATTTGTAAATCGTCTGCATAACAGTGGAAAGAAAGGTTGTGCCTGGCTATAATTGACCCGAGTGGTAGAAGAGAAGAGGATAGGGCCAAGAATAGATCCTTGAGGGACTCCACAGAAGAGAGGAGCACTGGAAGAGGAAAGGTCACCAACCATAACGGAGAAGGTTTTACTGGACTAGTAAAACGCAAACCACTTCAATGCAGTGCCTTGGATGCCAACATCTTAGGGACTTATGTGCAATGATGAAGAGCTCGAGAGCAAACAAGGACATAAACCTTCATTCGTCTCTTTTGCAGGACGCATACTGGTTAGAAACGGTTCGAGGTTTGTAATTTAGCGAAGATCGACTCAATAATTTGGTGATTTTACGTATTTCAAAACAGAATTTAAAAACCCAGAAATGCAGTGGAATCGGTGTCCATCTCCAAATGAATGAAGCAAGAAAACCAAGCCCAGGGTGAAGAGCTGCTTTCTGCACCCGCAGATTAGTCCATGATACCGAACGGCCAAAAGCTGCACGTCCTGAGGCCCGCAGAACTTTTTTGTCTTTGTCATCCCAGCTCTGAGCGAATGCAGCTCCCCATCTGGATCACCTGAAGGACATGCAAATCACCAGCAGAGGTTTGTCCTGCTGTCACTGAGTGATTTATTGATGAGGAGGGAAAGCAGAGTGACAGAGGTCGACATCCGTTCACAGCGTGTTACCTTTATCCAGTTACAGCTGCTGCCCATGCCTCTGGTTTCCATCACGGTTCTGTCTCTGCGGTGTAATTAAGCCTGTGCGTGTGCTGTTGGAGGGTGAGTCACTCCTCTATCTGACGCGGGATCTCCGTCTCTTTTCAGGACAGATAGCACAGTTTATCGTCACTGACAACAACTGGAGTGAACGACTGGAACGCATCCTGTAACAGATGATCTGTTCTATCTGAGACGCCCGTTAGCTGAATACCCAGAACGGTGTGAATTCAAGAACGTTTGGCAAGCATTTAAAGGTCGATAAATGAATTTCCAAGATAAAAAAATGAGGTGTCGGTTGTAGTGGTGAGTCGCTTATTGACTCTCTAGTGCCCCCTACGATACTTAAAAAACCCTGACGACCTGGTACGTATGTAAAGGGTATCGTGTGTGGGCGGATCTAAATGGCTCAGTGGCGCCCCCTAGAAATTTTCAAAATAATAACGAGTTAACGGTGTCCAACAAGTACCCCAACGTGCGCACAGGCTCGTTCCTTGCAGCTTTCATTTCTTCATTGTTCTTTCAGTTTCCATCTCATACAAGGCCAGCTTCCAGTTGTGTATTTTTGGGACTGTGAGAAAACACCTAAAAGGGATGATGGGGATCAAACAGGAGCTGTCCTATTGACAAGTGTCCAGAGACAGTTAATCATATTCAGTATGAACGAAACTAAATCCCAGTATCAGTCTCACGATATGATCTATCCGTGTCACCTCGGACAGAATGACACTTACATAACAGATCAGGAGGCTGTTACGGCCCGTGGCCTTGTATGTTTCTTTTTCCTGTAGAAGTGTAGGTTCCTGCCTGCTGTCTCCACGGAGGGAACTGGATGCAGCTCTACTCCTGGCACATCCTGGTTGAGGCTTACTCCTGCTCTGATTGGTTTTATTTCTATTTTTATCTTTATTTTTTTAATATTCTTTAACATTACCCCCCCCCCCCCACCAGCTGAGCTGGGTCGTAACAGAGGCTAAGAACCCGAGCACTGACCTAAGCAACCGGCAGATCTCACAGTGAAACATGCACAATGACCATTTAAAAGAATACAGCTGAATGATTTTTAAAGTTGGAAACAATTAGATTAAACAGAGGCTGTGATCACGTGATGGTGAGGGCACAAGATGGTGGCCATAAACATGTGCTCAGTAAGTTCACAGTCCTTTTACAGACAGCCGTTCCACTTCCTATTCGCCCAATTATAAAAAATTTGGCTGCAGTTCAGTTGATTTTGTCTGGGGGTGCTGGCGAGCGAGTGCAGATTGATCATTGGCCATAGGGCTGGCGCTAATAACTCAAAAAATGTCCCCGCTAGCGGCTGAAACCTGAAAATATTACTCTGATTTCTGACAGAGGGATGTGAATTTATATCGAAAGTACAATAACCTGGGAGTTATAGCTTTCTGTTTTCTTACAGGTCTGGCATTTGCGAGTCAGTCTCCGCTAGCATCTAGCTAACGGAATCTGAAGAACGCACGGCTGATTACGACCGGCTGCTTTACGGCACTCGTCCACTGTGCCAGAGTGCTAACCTGGTGCTGCTAACAACAACCAAAGCTAAACCAGAGGCTAGTCAGAGAGTATGTAAAAGGGCTGTGCTGAAATCTGTAACTATTTGAGCTAACCCCTCTCTGCTAGCTCAGTGCTAGGACTGACCATGCCGTAAAGTGATGCCACATAGGTGACGTCACTCGGGATGCAATACTGACAATAAATGTGTATTTTAAACAAATCTAGTGAGTCTAAAAAAAAATCAAACCAAGTGCCGTTTTAAAGGATAATTTATCCTGCCTTTAGGAAAATTAAAATAAAAAAATATAAAAAATTATATCCAAAGCAATGGCTGCATCTAAGGTGGATCTCATAGTATCACCAGAGAGTTCTGCCTGCTATGCACTGCTTCGTTGGCGCCCCTAGAGTGCAGTACCACCTGGAAAAAGCCGCCAACTTTCCCTCTCCTCATAATAGAGACTCTCTGGTAAGTTGTTGTTAGCCCGATTCTTTCATTGGAAGCCCAAGAACAAGCCGCAGAAATGTTCAGTTCACAGACAAAGGCCCTCATTTATCAAGCCGTCGTAGAAAGCATTGTTGATATGAGCGGAGAACTCGTCGTACGCAGAGGTTCAAGTGAGATTTACAGAACATGCGTACCACACCAATCCCATCGTAAGATCGAGCTAGCTGTTGATAAATCCGGCGGCTGAAATCCATCGTAATGATCCTAACCACGCCTTCTACAAAAGGCCGCACCTCTAGAATTTGCGACATGGATAGACGAAAGGCGGCAAAGAAACGCTGTCAACAGCGTTGACAGCTGGGACGGCTGTCAACAGCGTTGGTGATGTAAATCGCAGACCGGACGAGTTAGGCTATGTATTTTCCCCTACTGTGATGGTCAATAAAATGTGATAAACTCCAGATTAAATGAAATCTAAAATTGAACGATGTTTTACTTTTTCTCCAATAAGATCAGGAAGAAGTGGTCCGATATGAAATTTGCCACCAAAGAAGGTCGCACAGCTCTCCGACGTAGCATGTCACAAACAGGGGGGGGGGGGGGGGAGAGAGAGAGCTCCGATCCAGGTTTGGATTTGAGTGCCTTGGAGGAGAGGGTGGCTGGCCTGATCGGAGCTACGTCTTTTTTCCTTGAATAACAGAATGCTTACCAAAAGTCAGAATCGCTGAATCAGTTCCTCTCTCCTCCTGAGCGCTCTTGGCTGTGCAGGCTGGTGGAAAGAATCTCTGGGTATGGGGTCCTCTGGATGTACATCTGGAAATGGCTCTCCGCATGCAATAATAATATTGCATACCTTATCGGGCGTATATAAGGGTTCCCCCCGCAGCCGAGAGACAGATCCACCTGCCCTTTAGGAGCCCTGTACACCTCTCCACAGTGGCAAGCCTACTATGCGCAGTGTTAAAGCGCCTCTCCTGTATGGCTAATAAGCCATTCATCATTTTCCCGAAAGAAATCCTGCCGGTCCCGGAACACTCTCTCGCGCCTGATTCGCGCGTTCAGGTCCTCTAACAAAGCCAGATCTGCCATCGTTTCGCCATTACCGCGCCGCTAGAATCACCTCTTAAATAGGCGGTTGAATAATGAGCCATCACTCTTCCAATTACGGAGTTGTACTTGTTTAATTTTTTTATTTATTTAATTTGCGTTTATGTTTATATTTATGTTGAAATCAAATAAAACATGGGCCTTCTTTGAAGTGATAAGTCTGTAATTTTAACCAAGGGATTTGTTGCCGCAAGTCAAAATGGAAAAGTGCGTACACGGCTTCAGACCTGTCGTGGCGATTTCATCTTTCATGCGCTCACAATGGATTTGATAAATGCCAACCTTTGCGCAGAAAAGAACGTACACACGACCTACGCATGTTTTTCGTCTTACGCAAGTTTGATAAATGAGGGCCAAAGTGTTTAGTAGTGGTGTAGTGACTATTTATCTATGAAAATAATAGAAAAAAACTTTTGACTTAAGGGTGACCAAACTAAAAATAGTCACTTGACGCACTTCAGGATTTCTGGTTTACGCAGTACAAAAAGGTCCAAAATGTCAAAATGTAGTTCATCATGGATTTATTCCAAGTTTTCAGGCAAAAGCAAACATGACAAGCTTCCCAGGATCCCTTCCTGCCTCTCCTGCTCTGATTCCTGCACTTTCTGCCTGTTTGCCTCACCTGTTCACTGGCTGGGTGACTGACGACTGGTAAAAAACCATGTGACCACCCAAGTGCGTCCAGAGCTCCCTAAAACCCAAGAATTTCTGTGTGAAACACCCATTTCCCAAACAAAAGAAATTAATTAAATTGATTACAAACCAATTTATCCTAAACAACTAAAATTAAACAAAAATACTAATTATCAACCAAAAAATAAGCAAATAATATAAAATAAATCTAAATTCTAAGACTTAACTAAAAATAGAGAAATAGCTCCTACAAGTGGTCACAGGTAGAGTATGGCAGCGCTGGACTGCAGGGCCTCCGTCTGAACGAGCCCTGATCCCTTGAAATGGTTCACATCTATCTTCTTCACCTTCATCTGACCCAGTTATTCAGTCCAGTTACGACATCTTAAAGTCTTAAAATATGACAGAATGTATGCAGAGCGGGATGCTCGTATCCGTGGGCCCAGTTCTGGTCAACACAGACTTCAAGTGTGTGTGTGTGACTTAAGTTTAACATGCCAGGTTAAACAAAAGGAGGATGATAAGTTTATGTATGTATTTTAATGTTTTATTTATCTTATTTAGGTTGGAGTACTGCAGCACTTTGTTTCAGCTGCAGCTGGTGTGAAAGCGCTTTATAAATAAAGCTGATGGTGATGAAAACTAACATCAATGCTACAACAAATCAAGCTAACTGTTTAAACAGGTTCGAAACCGCATACTACATACTTCCATACTACATACTTCCATACTGCATACTCATCGATCAGACAGTATGCAGAGCGCTTACCCACAATGCATTTCTCTCCTGCCCGAGCCAAAATCAGCCGGCCTGAAGCTGATTTCATTTAAGCTCTAAACTCTGTAAACTTTAGCAACATTTGAAACTATTGTGGAGAAAATGAGTCGAATCACGCGTTGGTCAGCCGTCCATTGGGGAGTTTATTGAACAAACTGTCACAGCAAATATGCATACAGAATGTACAAAATGTCCGACGAGCTCATCTTGTGACACCCTTTCATACCGTTTTATCATAACAAGTGTACGTGGCCCTCTCTGGAGGCGCCTAGCTTTCGCAGTTTATCATAAACACGCTCATTCTAACTATCAACAATATTCATATGAACCAGTCAACAAGGCACAGGATGTAACTAGGCCAGAAGTCATGAGAATGTCATGACATCCTTCTCCCACATAGTCCCCCCTGAAATCACTTATCAGTGATTTAATAAAGAAATAATCTAAAATGAAAGAAAATCATCCCACATAGTTAATTAAGAATTAATTAACATAATCAACACTAAATCATCCTAATAACTCTACAATATCAATCAACGGGACCATTTGTGAATAAATGAAAACGATTATATATACGTACCCGTATCACATAAAATAATTAAATGATTAAATTAAACGATATATTCAACAACACTACAAGTTTTACATTGCCATCACACTTGTCCACTGTTTGTAGTGCATAGGTGCGAAAAACCCACCGGCTGCTACTTTCGTAACTCATGTTCTTATCTTGGGAAAACTCACCTACGGCCCCACCCCACTTGGCGACCAACCACTTTACCAAAGGTCGCACTCCGAACAGTTGACCGACACAACTGGCAATGCACATATTAGTGATCAGTTCTGATTGATAATACACAGACTGAATACACCACCATCAAATCAGTAAATCACAGATTTGTACCAAGTACAATACACAAAATTATTGATTATCACCCAACAATAGTAATAAAATGCAATGTAATGCAGCTTTCCAGCCCCGTCCCATCTCCCGTACTCTGGTGTCGTCTGCTCCTGGCCGAACATCCGTCCGGCTGGGTCTGGAACTGCTAAGCTAACTCTAGGAGGAGGGGTCGCCAGTACGTCACTCCCAATCAAAGAGATCTTCAGCATCTCTTCTCCCTGTCAGACTATACTTGGTTCCACACTCGAGGAAAGAATCTTGTGAACCGTCCGTTGGTAACCTTCATTCGTTGACCCGCTCTTCCATGCGTTGGTCCTCAGACCTGGTCTCGCATGGTCATCTGCCTCCAGATTCCCTCCACTGTTCGTTTGAACATCACTTGCAGCAAACGCCTTCTCAGAATGGGTATAATGCAACACACCAATAGGGAAACCATCCTCACTATCAACATTATTGCTATTCCCACTTTAACTGTCATCGCTCCCCCTTCTCCCAAAATCCCAAACAGACCAGTTCACCTCCACCAGCCTCACACGTCAGCTCCTCCCTCCGTTCTCTGAACTTCTTCACGGCTGTTGTAAACGTTCTATCAGCTGCAGTGTTCCCGGGTATAAATGTACAACATTTTCCCCAACCATCTGGCAAACACTATTTTCCCTTCTAATATCCATTCTAAACCTTGCCTGTTCTACCAAGCCATCATACTCGTCTCATGTAGTTGTTCTCCAAAGCCTGCAAACCCTTCACTCGTGTAGTCACGAATCCAATGTTGGTTGTATTATATGTAATTAATCCACTCACCATTTTGTTAAATATGATCCACGGCAAAATAGACTCAAATCCAGCTGCAATCTCCCTGCGTGCTCTGAACTCGAAAGGAATCCCTCTCGGCTGCCCTATTGCATCCAAGTAAACGTGCTTATCCCTGATGTAGCCATCACTAGACCTTTTAACTCTCCCTTTTTCCACATCCAAACCTCGCATCTCGTTTACCTTGTCATACACTAACACAACCGATGGCTTCCTCCTCACCAGTGCCCAAAGACCTATCCACCTGTAGGGTAACACATTTAACAAAACATCCTCTCCACACCTCCAGTAACTCTCAGCTACCGGGTGTGCCTGATCCCCAAAAAGATATAGTGTTAAAATGATCATTTCTATATTTCCACATTATTGATCCAAATAAATAAATCCTAATACATATTGGTTTTATTTAACAGTAGTATTACCTACGTGAGTTCCAAAAGCATTCAAACTCACCATCGTAATCTGCTCTATAATCAGTGGGAGGCCCATCCTGTGATGTACTATGATTAAATTCCGCACAAGAAGACTCCAATTTGTGGCCCTTCCTTATTTTGAAAACAATTATGTAATTTATTTGGCCCAAACATCGATCTGCAATTAATCCCACACCTAGGAAACAATAACCATTTATCCTCTGCCGATGTGAACCCATCTTTCCTGCATTCCCGTTGCTGGACCACTGCACAGTCCCTGAAGATGTGTGGCTCTGGAACAACAACAGGCAACGCTCCTGGAGCGTCTGCGCATATGAGACACTCCGTCGCTGTCAGTTCTCTCGTAATGTACCATGCCCAACTATACCACATATCATGTGCTGCCTTAAACCCTCTTCCACAGTTACACTGTTTTCCTGACTCTACCTGTGCATGTACACTCCGTCTGTTCTTGGGTTAACATGATTATTCTATCCTGTAGTGCTAATGGTATCAAATCCCCCTAGACTTCCACGAGAAATCTTTCTATTCTTACAACCATTGTGAACAACTTCTTCTGACCCGATCTGACATGATCTTACCAGATTGCCCCTTTGTTGTGGCGTCCAGAGGCGGTGATTTCGTCTCCTCCTCCGGACCCATGATCCACACTTCCTCACATCGTTTATTCCCATGAACTTAAATTCAAGCTTAGCAGATACCTCTTCACGACCAGCTCTAGTGTGTATTGCTGGCAAAGTTTGTGGCGTGGCATGGTCTGAGTGGGTGTGTATTGTTGCATCATACTCATTTGACCCAGGCTGGCTACTTCCCCTGCGGGGTGGCTTCCTCACGGGACCCTTCCAGCCTCTCCTGTTTGCGGGATCCCGTCCAACATCTCCAGGCTTCGTTCTCCTGAGCCCATGCTGTCGGCCAACACCCACACCTGGATGCTCACAGTGTCAGAAATCTTAACCTCTTCCTTTCGTTCATCCTTTCCCTCGGACTCGACTCCGACTGTTTCTTTAGCCCGAACCTTAGTGCAGTGATTCAAATGGTACCATGTGTTGCTACCTTCCATTTGAACTGCTGTTGACGTTACTCGCACCATTGTGTACGGTCCTTTCCGTCTTGGCTCAAGCCACTTCCTTCGGAACACTTTGATGTGCACCTGGTCGCCTGGCACCACTGGTCTCTCAACCAACTGTTCGAGACCTGAGTCTCTGGTCTCCTCTTGTAGATAGATTGTTCTGTGGATTGCAGTTAATTGCTTCATATAAGCTGTCCACTCTGTTTGCACCTGCTCAAGTGGGGGCCCTTTAAAGGGACCTCTCAACTGAGGTGCCGGCATGGGTCGACCCGTTAGCATTTAATGCGGTGTTAGGGCGTGACTCTATGAGTCTGCATACGAAAGCTCATTAGTGCAAGCAGCAAAGCATCTAGTTAGTTTAGTTGAAGCACAGATTCAATTCAATTTCACTTTCCAGGTTCCTTTGATCCTCTCAACCATCCTTTGACTCTGTGGATGATAAACGGCCCCACAGCGCTGCTTGATTCGCAGCTGCTGCAGAATGCCTCTTGCACTTTTCTAAACAAACACTTAACCATTATTTGAACTAATCTCTGATGGAATGACAAACAGATGAATCAATTCTCTTACCAAAAAAATTTTACGACTATTTATCCAATATGTATGACCAATATCCTTGTGGTGGCGTGACATCTGGCTCCAGTAACACCATTGGTGCCAAGACAGCAAGCTGGCACTTTGATGCTACTTTCGCTGCCTCATCAGCCGCGTTATTACCTTTATTGACCATTTCTTTACCTTTACGATTATTTGACACTTTAACCCTGCCAATTTTCAATTTTTATGACTGCAATCCGCTCCTTCATTTGGACCTCCTGTCGCACTGGACTTCCGTCTGACCTCCTGAACCCTCTCTGTTTCAAAACTGCTTCAAACAAATAGCAAATATCATGAGCATATGCAGAATCTGTGTACACATTCGTAACCTTACCTTACACCAGTAGACATGCTTCCGTTAGTGCCTTCAGTTCAGCCAACTGTGCCGAACATGGCTGTTCACACTTCTCAGCTTTCACCGTCACAAAGTTTTCCACCTTCCTGTTTCACAACTGCAAAACCTGCATGATTACCCAAATGGTCTCACCCCATGAACCATACACAACATAAGTGACGTCAGCCTGCACAAGTGAAGTTGCTTCTAAGTCAGGTCTCAGTTTAATGTATCTCACAGCTTCTGACACACGCTCATGTGGTTCTCCTTCAAACTCACGTGGAATGACATCCGCAGATCCCGATGTAGTACCCTGCTGTATTCACATCTGGACGTGTCAAAAGATGCACAACCTGCAAACATCCTGTCCGAGTCACAACATACCTTCTCTGATTTATTAGTTCTGAAATCTTATGGTTTTTATTGGAGACATATAAGAAAAATGGCTTCTCATAGACTTGTGTTGGCCGTTTTGGATAACTTTTGCTAATTTCGTTTCAAATTTTCAAAGGCTAACTTAGCCTCGGTTGTCCTCTCCAGTTGTGCTTTAAACCTTTGATCTTTGGATTTTTCATGATTCCTTCCAGAGGAAGCGCATTTTATTGCATAATCCTCCCAAAAGAAGATCATACTTGTTGTATTTTAATTTTATTTATTTATTCATTAGTTATTTATTTATTTATTTTGGACATGGCACTTTTCTTACTCCCTCCAAGTGGGATGGAGAGATATCAGTAATTCCCTATGGGCTAAATAGATACTCTAATTTAGGCTATCAATGCTAAAATTTAAATTAGAAACTTTGTTCCGTTTAAATTTTAGAACTTCGTAATAGTGGCACATTTAAATTTTAAATTCAGAAACTTTGTTTTGTTTTGTCCTAGTAACAGTGACCTATTTACATTTAAGTTTTAGAAACTTAGTCATAGTTTTGTAATAGTAACATATTTAAATTCAAGTTTTAGAAACTTAGTAATCGTGACACATTTAACTTAAAAACTTTGTTTTGTTTTGTAATAATGACACACCTGAGGGCGGTTTTTAAACCCTTTTGAGTACGTCTGATGTAAGTGTACTTCTTACCTCTATATGTCAATGTAAACCAATACTGGGATTCCTCTGCCAGAGGAACGCCTTGGACCTGCCGGGTCACTTGCTCCGCCCCGCAGGGACTGGCCACGGTCCTGCCGAACACTCGGGTTTCTCGGTGCCCTCGGACAGCTGTAAACAAAGTGTCCCCTCTCGCCACAGGCCCAACATGCCCCCGAGGACCTTCGTCCTCCAGGTGCACCTCTTCTTGACCTTTGACAGGGTCGACGATGGACTTGCCCCTGTGATGGCTGTTCAGCGGCCCCGGCTGTCATGGCCTCACATCGTACTTCTTGCTTCGCTTGCAGTTCTTCTAACTGCAACCGTGCAAGTTCCCTTTGCATCTCCTTCTCCTGCTCCTTCCGTTTCAGTTCTTTTCTGTATTTGTCTACTGCATGCACCACGTGGTCTCGGAATTGTCCATGATACATTGAATTCAACCCCACCACATCCTCCAGCCTCCCCTGAACTGGGGCAGGCAGAGCCTCTTTGATGGAAACTCTGAACAATGTCACCCAAGCTGGGCTCTTTTCAATTTCTCCCTCAGACCCTTGTCTCCATTTCTTCAATTGTTGTGCAATGTACACAACCGGACTCTCTGTTTCTGACAGTGGCTCCCCCTTTAATGCTTTGAGGTCCACTCCCACAGGAAACTCAGCTCGTAACGCTCTCCAGAGTGCAGCTCGATATGCATTAAAGTCAGTTCCATCAGCTCGGTGGCTTAACATCCAGTCACTCTCACTGTGTCTCAAAATGCCCTCCATGGTAGAAGTTCCAAAACACAGTGCCCACACTGCCTTAATGTGTCCCACAGACAACAGTTTATTCACAGTCTCTTGTTCAAACGCTCTTATCCATTTGCTTGCACCTGTGTGAATGTCCGGCAATCGAGCAACCAGCCCCCCTAGGTCGAGCGTCTGCCACGGCACATACTGTCCCTGCGTCATTTCTATCGAACTCGGTGCTGACGCTGTTGGACTCTTGTGTTCTTCAGAAGATGCCTTTTGAACTGGAGGTGCCAGTTCTGGTGATTTTTGGTATTGTGGGAGCTGTCCCCTTGCCTGATCTGAATTACAGACGGCGTCTGGCTCAGGAGCTCCATGACTGCTTGATGTCGCTATTTGTGGTTCTGGACGTTCATGAGATATTTTATGATTTTTTATTTCAGAATCTCCTTGTATGTTTACTGCTCCTGGCAGTGTTGGATATAGCTCTGCATTTTCAAAGAAATGTAAAACTGTTAATTCAAGCTCTCTCTTTTCCTGTCTCTTTTTGCTTTTGTCCTTTGGTTTGTAAGCTTTAATCCTTTGTTCCATAATCTTACAGGTAGTTACATTGAAAGTGCAACCTTTTGGCCAGGGTGAGACATTTTTTGTTCGTTTTTCCCATTTTAGAGATATCTTTTTAATAGCTTTGGAATGTTCAGGATGTTTGGCGCTGATGATTATTGTTGGTGTTACATCCATTGTTTCACCTAGTTAGTTCCCTTCTATTGACTTTTGACTTTTTCTTTACTTATTTATTTTCTAAATTTTCCTTATTTATTATTCTTATTCCCCCTTTTTTTTTATAAACAACTCTTGAAAGTCAATTTAAATTAAACTAACTCTAATCAATGCTAATTTATGCTCGGCTAAATTTAGCTTAGATGCAGCTAATTATTGGATTGGATATTGTCAATGCTAATGTTATAGCCTATGTTAGCTTTGAAAGCTTGTGCTCTAGGTTGTTTTTTTAAAATTAAACCAATGTTAATTCAATGTTAGGCTAATTTAGCTTTTTGACTTCTAGTTCGGAGTTCGGTTACTATTATTGCTAATGTTAATGTTTGCTAACCAATGCCAATTGATATTAGCTTCCTAGCTGTTGCTAATAAATGCTAACCTGTTGCTAATTAAGATTTAAACCAATATTTGCCTTGTTGCTATTGCTAATCAATGCTAATTGTATTTCTGATCAATGCTAATTATGGCTAACGAAATGCTACCAAATGCTAATAATGCTAACCAATGCTAACTATTGCTAATCAATGCTAATTATTGCTAATCAATACTAGCTTCCTTGTTGACCAATGCTAATTGAATGCTAATTATGCTATTCAATGCTAATTATGCTATTCAATGCTAGTGATTGCTAATCAATGCTAGTTATTGCTAATCAATACTATTGATTGCTAACCAACGCTAATCAATGCTAAACAATGCTAGTTATTGCTAATCAATACTAATTATTGCTAATCAATACTAGCTTCCTTGTTATCCCATGCTAATCACTGCTAAACAATGCTAGTTATTGCTAATCAATACTAATTATTGCTAATCAATACTAGCTGTATTACTAATGCTACCCAATGTTAATTTATTGCTAATCGAAAGCTCAGTTAATGCTTTCTCTGTTTGAAGTGACTCAGGCTAAAGGCGTTGCCCCCCCCCCCCCCCCCCCCTTTTGCTCACATCCGGATGCTTCCGATCCAAACCATACACAATGTCTCTCAACCAATCCAGATGATACAATGCACGTCACAGCTACGTCAATTCTGACCAATGACATGAAAATATTTTTTTGACCAATGAAAACTGAACACACCTCTAACTCTACCTCCAATGAAACACCTTATTCCAGCAAACTATCAATGCAGCAACTATAACAATGAAGCAAATATAACCATGAAGCAAATCCGAGTGTAAATTAAAATACTACGAATACTCAAAAGTCAAGGGATGATATGAGTTGGGTCAGAACCTTGATTTATCACACAAAATAACTTTTTCTTTTCTTCTTTTTTAGATTCACATAAAACAGCAGGATTTCACACACGTTGACAGACAAACAGAGACCGGTCACACACACTCACACCAAGTCAGTCCATCAAAGTTTTGTGTCAGTCACCGTTCAAATCTTCACAGTTTTAAATTATCAATTTCTTTCATTTAGACTTTTAATTTTTCAGGAGATGTTGGTGTCGGCAATATATGGAATACAAAATGTGTTTTCCCTACAAGCCTTGTGATATGGTTTCTTGACCAATGCAACAAATGCTGACGTGTACTTATCAGCTTCGCTGTGACCTCTTAATAATAATCTCCTGTGGTCAATTCAATATAAACACAAGAAACTTGTGCTAAAGAAAATAAAAAATAAAATAAAATAAAATAAAGGACCAGACTCAGTGAATAATTCCCTACACTCCGTATGATATAGATCAATGAGCAGTGCTGACCAACATATCATTGGGGTCATCAGGTGGGAACCTCCTTTCATCAGTGTTTCGTCAAGTTGGGCCCACGACACCTCCAGGAGGCTAGACAATGACCACTGGCGTCCCAGAGTCACCCCCCTAATGCCAGCCAACACTGCCCCTCACACCACAACAACCATAATCTACCTCAGCCTCTCACCAACTGCACACCAGTTACAGCGGGGTGGGGATGCAAACCCTGGTTCGGGTAGGGGAAGAAATAAAAGAGGTAAGAAAAGCAGGAATGGGATTCAAACCCTGGTTCGGGTAGGGGTAATGAAAGCATAGAGGGTGCCAGAGGTGGAGGCAGGACAAGACACACTAGCAGATTCAGCAGACAAACTCACCTAAATAGTCCTATAATCACTAAAATACCAGCAAAAACAAAGCCATACAACTCACTCACCAACTGCACACCAGTCACAGCGGGGTGGGGATGCAAACCCTGGTTCGGGTAGGGGAAGAAATAAAAGAGGTAAGAAAAGCAGGAATGGGATTCAAACCCTGGTTCGGGTAGGGGTAATGAAAATATAGAGCTGTGGTCGGCAAATAGGGGCCCGCGGGCCAATTTTGGCCCGCCATCAATTCTATCTGGCCCGCAAGATGACGTTGATTTACTGTTTAAAAAATGTGATTTAAAAAAATGTCAAACCCCATGTTTAAAAAAAAAAGGCCTACAACAATTCCATCAATTTCGTAACATTTATTGAGGTATAGACGATAAGTAACGTGACAAAAGCAATAGGTGGAACATCCTTGCAGACAGTTATCCTTGACGCACAGGTCGGAACGGTAATTGGAACGCGAGTGTGCGTAATCGTGGCCGATATGCAAAAACCAAAAGTGTCCTGTCTCCCTCTTGCGACAGACAAGGTAAAAAAAAATAGCCTCATTAAATTAATAACATAACAAAGTCTGCTCAAATATGAAATGGTCTAATTTAAAAAAAAAGAAAGAACAGACGAATACACATTTGCGCTGGGAGACGGATCTGCGCTGCTCCTGAATAAAGACAGAAAAAAGAGGAAATACAACGTCAATAAGATCAAACAATATCACTATGCATAGGCCTATTTTTTTTAAAAAGACTTTATAAAGGCCAGTACTCAATTAGTGGGAAAAGTGACTCCTCCCTCCGGTCACAATTTTGTGGATGTCGGGCGACAGGGATGTCACTTTTATCCTCAAGCAGTTCTCTAGGTTTGTATTGGTCAGACGGTTCCTCTCATGAGTTTTGATTGCATTCATTGACGAAAAGCTTGACTCACACGTGTAGGTAGATGGAAACATCGTCAACACATAAATGGCAAGTTTCTTAATCCCTGTGTACTCCTCTGAGCATCCGATCCAGAAATCCTCCACGGAATGCGCACTAAATGCATCACGGACGAGGGAGCTTGTCTGGAAATCAATGGGCTCCAACTGAAACGTTGCCTCGTCTAACGAGCTCATGGTTTTTTTCGCCAGTGCAGAGAATTCCTCGCTTCGGATGGAGAATGGGTCGCGGACAAAGCCAACAATTTCCTTTGGGACGCAGTGGTGTTGGAACCGTGACTGAAAGTTGGCCCGTAGCTTTTCGATGAATTCAGTCATTATTCCTGTCACTCGCCCCCCTCCCAGTGATTTTAATGTTGCAAAATGCAAGAGCCTTCCACTTGACAGATCAGACTGGAACAACTCCAGCTTCCTTGTAAACGCATCCATCTTTTCGATCAGGTCCACAATGGTTTTCCCTCTCCCTTGTAGCTGCAGGTTCAGCTGGTTCAGCTGGCCAAAAATATCGGTTAAAAACGCGATGTTTGGGATGGACATTTCATCTTCCAGAAAAGCCAGGTGGTCGTCTGAAGCGCGCATCTTGCTCATTCGCAGGAAAGCTTTAACTTGCTCTAGTAGCGCACAGAAGCGCTCCAGTGCCTTTCCTTTGCTTAACCAGCGCACATCATTGTGAAGCAGCAGATCCTCGTAGCAGGCCTCTGACTCAGTAACAAGTTGGCGGAAAAGACGGTGCTGAGTGCTTGATGCACCCCGGACAAAATTAATGACTCGCATCACTTTATCCATAACACTCTTCAGCTCGCCACTGAGTCTGGCGCACAGCACACTCTGGTGAATTAGGCAATGTAATGCGTGCATTTGGGGCGCTATCTCCTTCACTCGGGCCACCAGACCTCTGTGGCAACCAACCATGGCAGGTGCACCATCTGTCACGATCAGGTTTACTTTATCAAATGGTAGTGCATGTAGTTTAAACAATTCCTCCACTTTGGCAAACATAACATCCCCAGTGGTGTTTCCCTCTAATGGAATTAGAGCCAACAACTCCTCCCTGAACTCCTTTCCATCAAAATAACGCACGTAGACACACATCTGACTAATATCAGTGTTGTCTGTACTCTCATCAATGGCAACTGAAAACTAGTTGGCCTGACTCAGGCCACTCATAGTTGATGCGCGCACATCGTCAGATAGGCTCTCTATGCGTCGGGAAGCTGACCTCGCCGAGAGCGGCATTTGTTTCACTGAGGCAATCACCCCATCCATCGACTTATCAGTAGCCAGCTCCTCCAAAACAGCCACCATCACTTCCTTAAAAACCTCTTAAAGTTAAATAATGTTTATTTTAAAATAATAATTAATAATATAAAATAATATAAATAATATACCCCAAATTACAAAAGCCATGGCCCGCGATGCCAATGTCCGAAAAAAATTTGGCCCGGGTCCAAACTTAATTGCCGACCCCTGATATAGAGGGTGCCAGAGGTGGAGGAAGGACAAGACACACTAGCAGATTCAGCAGACAAACTCACCTAAACAATCCTATAATTACTAACAATGCCAGCAAAAACAAATCCATACAACTCACTCCAAGCCAACTCACCCAAAATGGCCGCCTGGTTTCAAAAGGATCACATGTGCCAAACCCTCCACTTAAATAGCTTTAACTTCTTCTTTGCTTTTTCAAAAGTCTGTTTACCCTAAGTGCCCCCCCTGCTGTGGTCAATACATAAACGAATTTGAATTTTCTTCTCAAAATGTCTTTATACTGAGGTCTCGGATAACTCCAAAGAGTTCTAAGCAGATATATAAAATGATAGAAACATATATACTTAAAATGTGCTCCTCATAGAACTGGATTTTTTCATTTCAGAGTTTTTTTGAAAGTCTTATTGATTCAACCGTCAAACTTTAATGTTCGCCAGTCAATCAATTATCAGTATTCGTTTTACTCCTTGACTAGTGAAAATGATTTTCACGTATGTTTAATGAGTCTAGTGTACCCCGTACTCCCGTCAGTATTCCTCCCCCCAATGCATTGAAGGATGGCTGATAGTTGCAAGAGGTACTATTGACGATTGCTCAACAAACTGCCCGCTTCTTTAAAGCTATTAATTAATCCAGTTTGAATTCACCCGATTCACAATTTGCCGGAGCCGGCGACTAGCCCTTCTTAATTACCACAAAAAATACAACACAAGCCAGACCAATTGACCACAGCTGTCTGCTTTACAACTCTCACAAGCTGCTGTTCACCCAATTTTATCTTTATCTTTAATTCAAACATTTGGCTCCCCTTGGCCCACAATTTCAACAATTACAATTTCAGCAGCCCCCCTGCGCAGAGGAAAGCAATGGAAGTGCTTACCGAATGCAAAATCCGTACTCTCTCCTGTGTTCTTTTAAATTTGGGGAAGCCGGAAAAAGCCGTCAGCTGTGCTCCACTAACAGAGATCAGCTGCGTAATGGTAGGAAAAAAATCCAATCTGCCGGCTTGTTACAGCTGATGTCGGTTGTCGGGGCACAGAGGACATGCTCCGCCGGGATCCAGATGCAAACTCTCACGAATTCGGGGTCACCATTATGTTGTGGAGAAAATGAGTCGAATCACGCGTTGGTCAGCCGTCCATTGGGGAGTTTATTGAACAAACTGTCACAGCAAATATGCATTCAGAATGTACAAAATGTCCGACGAGCTCATCTTGTGACACCCTTTTATACCGTTTTATCATAACAAGTGTACGTGGCCCTCTCTGGAGGCGCCTAGCTTTCGCAGTTTATCATAAACACGCTCATTCTAACTATCAACAATATTCATATGAACCAGTCAACAAGGCACAGGATGTAACTAGGCCAGAAGTCATGACATCCTTCTCCCACAAAACATTTTCAGGCGAGAAAGTAGTCGTTTAGATCCCCAACGTGTTCTGACAAAAAAAATCTGACAAAATACCGGCTATTTACAATTTTGTTCCCACGAATTTGGCACTACTAAAGCTAGCCGTAGTGAGCAACACACTTCCGGTTATTTTCACAAAATAAAACACCCGTTGCCTTTTATCACAGGGAAAGCAATTATGATACAATTGGTGCTTTTGTTTTGAAAACAGGAAGTGAACCTAGCCTCGTTGTAGCTAGCTTGAAGCTGCCGTTTTGACAGGAAATGACGATCGGCGATGTCACGTTACGTTGCATCTTGGGTAGTTTGAGTATGAGTAGTAACCTCATGATGCATACTCAACATTTCGGAGAATCTAGTATGCATCCAGGAACTTCTCGCTAACTCAAACTCGCATACTAACTCAAAAAGTTTGTATGAATAGTAGGAGAAGTATGTGGTTTCGAACACAGCCACTATCACAACAAAACCATAGAAGAAACGCTAAATTCAACAAACATTCAGTGGAAAGAAAGAACAAAGATTAGCATGTCGCGCTGATGCTAATGTTAATGCACAGAGTGTTCTGTTGTTATAACGGCCACTGGAAACTGTTTAGTCCTCAGAGAAAGAGGGTTGGTGACGGTTACAGTTATATCATGGACTTTCATAGTAAATTCCAGTCCTCAAATAAATGGTTTCAGGTTGTAAGGGGCCCCAACAATGCTAATCATTCAGCTCTGAGGTTGCTGGGAGCAATCCCCAATCATTGAACCTGTTGCCAATTAACCTGAGGAGTTGTAACATGTTCTTCCAGCACAGAAACGTTTCATCGCTTCATGAACAATCGAGCTACATCTGCGGATGTCAGTCATTCTGTGGCTCCAAACGTTTTCCACTGAGAATCAGCACGATCGTTTCCAGACATTTCAATCTTAATCTTGGGTACCCCTAGATTAGTTTTGTACACCTCGTACCTCCAAACAGTTTGCTGTTACTGTAGATCAGAAGGATGGCAAGCTTTCTCTGAGGAAGTCTCCGCCTGAGAAAGAGAGGAACTGGCTAAAATGTCTTCTCATTGGTCGAATTTATGGAGGTTTACCAGCGGCGGCAGGGAATTGATGACTGACTGGTGAATGTGCACTACGACTACAAGCAACATATAAACAAGAAAACACTTTGAGCAACACGCTATGTTTTCAATAATGAGATTAAATATGAGATCCACTGATACTTGTTTATGTTTCTGTTTCTGCATTTAGCAGACGCTTTTATCCAAAATGACTTACAAATGAGGATATAACATTACAGCTAACATCAAAGCTAACAATTGTCATGTCTTTGTACGTCATGTACGTTTTTTAGTTTCTAAGTTCTTAGTTTTTCTGTTTTAGTTTCCTCATGTCTTAGTTTTGTTAACTTTTAGGTTCAGGTCTTGTATTTAGTTTTGCTATGCTATGCCACTTTTTTCCTCAGTCTTTCTCCTGCCCTGCCATCAGCTTCACTTCCTTCACCTGTGTTTTCCCCCTCAGCTGCACTCCCTCACCAATCACTCACTCAGTATTTAGTTTCCAGGTTTCCTCATTCACTTTGCCAAATCCTCACCCGTCACTGTCACAGTAAGTAGCCAAGCCAAGCCAAGCCAAGCCAAGCCAAGCCTTTTGTTTTGCCCTAGTCTTGTTTTGTTTTGCCCTATTCTTGTTTTGTTTTGCCCTAGTCTTGTTTTTTTTTTTTTGCCCTAGTCTTGTTTAGCCCTAGTTTTGTTTTGCCCTAGTCTGGTTTTGTTTTGCCCTATTCTTGTTTTTTTTTTGCCCTAGTCTTTTTTTTTTGCCCTTGTTTTTTTTTTGCCCTAGGGGGTATTCCTAGAAGCTGGCTTAGCGGAAAGCCTGGCTTATTTCGCTACTTCTGGCTAAATTTAGCGAGAGTTCCGTTCCATAAAGGTGGCTCATTTGAACGCCCGCTGAGTAACCATGGTAATTTATGCTGCTGAACTAGCCTGGTCCTGGGCAGGCTAAAGTTGAAGCTTAGCTTAGCTGCAACTCAAAAAATGTCCGACCGGCTGGAAAAGACTCCCGAAAGAAATGTTCACCAAGAATTCTGTGCTCCCGCAACTCATGTCTTGTCTAAAAAACTAAACAAAAACTGTGGTTATCAAATCACCACTTTCACTGTCTCGAAAAATCAATCAGTCGGTGCCAGTGCAACTAAAGAAACGCAACTATACACACGTATTGAACATGAAATTAAATGAGAGAGAACATGGTATTCATTAAAACTAATCAATACCTAACAAATATCCGATCTACACCCACATAGGACCCAACTTAGAAAAATGGGGGACAGGTAATAATGTTAATGATACAAATTATTGAAAGCTCCTTTCAAAACAGTCAAGGACACTGTACAAACAAGATATTAGATAAAACGCAGGAATTAAAACATCTCCCTCAGGCTTCCCTAATGTTATCGGTGCACTACACTGTACCCATGTACGCGTCCAAGGCATGGCAATTTGTAGAGCACAATTCCTACACAAGGCAATTCAAAGTGCTTTACAGCTACATAAAATCACAAGAAAGGCAATAAAATCATTCCAAAAAAAAACAAATCATTAATTAATTCGTTTAAAAGTGAAGAGTGCAGAAAAAAATACTTTCAGGTGTCATATGCACATCTAAATAGAACTTTCAGTCTTGATTTAAACATTGTCACATTGTCCAGGCCCCTGCTGGACCTGTGGAGGCTGACGAGTAAACCCAAAATTTTTCCATATCCTATCACAGGTACACTTGGGGATAATTGTCCATAGACTCTGAACTGGATTTCTCATTTTGAAAAATACCACATCAACCCCTTTGAGTAATGCTGAGCAATGTTACATTTATGCCCTGTGAAACCTCATCATTGACTCCTTTCCTCCGAGCATACAGATGATCTGTGATGGAGGTCATTTCATTTCCAACATTTTGAGGCTATATGGTCGGGATCAGTTCATGATTCTAGGATCTTCCGAGCATCCTCACTGGCACAGAGGTTTGCACAAGGCACAAGAATTTTACTTACCCGAAGGAGTGTACTTTTGAAGTAAGGTGTAGCATAGGCAGAATTTTGGTGATCTAATGAGAGGTCAGGTGTAGAGGTCATCTTAAGGAATTTAAAGTGCTTGTCATACTTTATTATAGATAGCCATATAAGGTACATATTGCATCAAATTGCCAAGTCTTAACACATGTATATCCATCCAACGTTTCTCTTATTCTGCAGGAGAGTTCAATGGTGTCCTGCTTGGGGACAGAGGCTATGCATGCTGGCCGCACCTCCTCACGCCATATCCTGATCTAGGAACATGCATATGCACATGCACATGCACATGCACATGCACACGCACATGCACATGCACATACTACAACAAGGGCACGGATAGAAATGACCTTTGGCCAAATTAAATACAGGTTCATTGCTTAAAGTTCTCAGGCACCATGGCTGACTTCTGACAGAGCCATCTTAAATTAATAGTATACTTCATATTTGATACATTTTGTCTTGTGGACAACTTTTCTTTTCTTCGTTGAGTCCCCCAAAAAGAGCATTAAACATCTGCAGCTCATCCAGAACGCTGCTGCTGGAGTTTTAACCCAGACTAAGAGATCTGAACACATCACACCAGTTTTAAAATCTTTACTCTGGCTTCCAGTCAGTCACAGAATAGATTTTAAAAGCCTGCTGATGGTTTACAAATCCCAGAACGGTTTAGGCCCAAAATACATCTGTGATATGTTCAGAGAATATAAACCAATCAGAGCTCTTAGATCCAAGGACTCAGGTCAGCTGGTCCAGTCCAGAGTCCAGACTAAACATGGAGAAGCAGCATTTAGCTGTTATGCTGCAAACAAGTGGAACAAACTGCCAGTGGAGATTACTGTAAACTTTCACAAAATGGAGACATTTTTAAATCCAGGTTAAAAACATTTCTGTTCTCATGTGTCTATGCAGGATATCTGCATGGTATCTTTGAACTTATCTGGACTGTTGCTTGTTTTTACATTAATTTAGATTATTTTATTTATTTCGCTTTATATTCTTTTTTGTCTTCCACTCCCTGCTGCAATGCTTTTATTTTATGTAAAGCACTTTGAATTGTTTGTACATGAAATGTGCTATACAAGTAAATTTGATTTGATTTGATCTAATGCCTGAAAGGACTCAGTTTCTCCTGACACAGTGAGGGACCTATACAGGGACACATATTTCCTTTGATCCTTATTGTTGTGACCTTTGAGTTAGAACTTCTTTTCATAATTTAGCATTGACACAGTAGCAGTGTAAGTCAGAGCAAGTGTAAGAAGGCTAAATGGACAGAGATGATTTATAACTTTCCACACGTTAGGTCATGGCACCCCACTGTGAATATAAATGTAAAAAACACATTTCTAACACGTTGCATGAACCGTACAATAATGACAACTTTGAGTTCAAGTTGTGTTCAATTGTTTAATTATTATTTCGTGTTTCTCAAGCTGTGGAGAGAAAACAGAATTAAATACAGTTCACAACACGAAATTCTCCTTTATCTGAATTTATACTAACATCCATCTCCAGTTTCATAATCTCTAGCTTGATCTTTTTTATTTTCAGTTTCTTGTATTCCATATCTAGTTTGCTGCTCTCTTTATTGGACAAACACATTTCTTCAAAGGCTACTTACCACTCTGAAATATGTTCCTGTACTTTACCTTCACCTGCTGACAGGTACGCTTTTGGCTGTTAAGATGGCTCCTGTTGAGATGTAACAGTGAAAAATTAATATGTGGGTCACACACACAGGATAATATAGTCACAAAGTATGATGATGCGTGTCGATTATTGGGTTATTAATAAAGTAAGCAGGGCCAGTATATGTGTGCTGTACATCTCATACAGAGACAATTCAGCATGCTTTATGTAAACAAATTATAACACAAAGAGGAGAGCATAAATACATGAGGACAGTGAAATAAATGTCTAACAATTGAAACTTTCATAACTTACGCATTTAGTCCGTCTGCAGTTGTTTGCCATGCCGTTTCTTCGCTTTATTGTTCGCAGCTGTATTACCATTTCTGGTGATGACACTTTTAAAATCCTCATACAGCTCCATCAGCATTATTAGTTCAGCTGCCGAAAAAATAACAGCGCTTGTCTCGCTCTCATTTTCAGTCAGATCTCCGTTTTTCCACCATCCACTCGTCAGGGCTTCTCACGTTCCTCGTGCACTCGCAGTTAGCTAGGCTATGTAAGCCTCGCTTGGATTAGCTTCACCGAGATGCAGCTAAAATGTCTTTGAGGAACGACTTGAGGCTTAAATGGGAGATGGCGCTAGTTCAAGCGACGCTTACCGGCTATAGCCTGGCTTACTTTAGCTACCTTCTAGGAATACCCCCCTAGTCTTGTTTAGCCCTAGTTTTGTTTTGTTTTGCCCTAGTCTTGTTTTTTTTTTGCCCTAGTCTTGTTTAGCCCTAGTTTTGTTTTGCCCTAGTCTTGTTTTGTTTTGCCCTAGTCTTGTTTTGTTTTGCACTAGTCTTGTTTTGCCCTAGTCATGTTTTGCCCTAGTCATGTTTTGTTTTGCCCTAGTCTTGTTTTGCCCTAGTTTTGTTTTGCCCTAGTCTTGTTTTGTTTTGCCCTAGTTTTGTTTTGCCCTAGTCTTGTTTTGTTTTGCACTAGTCATGTTTTGCCCTAGTCATGTTTTGTTTTGTCACCGTTTAATTTTGTTATCCGGCGGGGTGACTTGTTGGAGCCATAATCGGATCCTGAACGTCAGAGTGAGCGCGATGAACCGTCACACTGAAGATTACAGCCTCTGGGTGGTAAATATAACTAACTTTGTGTTTCTGAGCCGTTTTGGAAACAACAAATGGATCGGTTTCAGTTTCAGTCTTATGTATAAACTTATTAACATAAATTAGCTTCCTTAGCTGCCTTTTCACTCACTCAGTGTATCAATGATGTTCGAACCTTAATGTTGACACAACGCAGACATTTGAAACAGTTGTGGATGTGAATTGTGGTTCAGACTTGTGCCCTTTTAGTGTTGGAATAGCCTCAACTTTCAGCTTAATTCTCCCTGCAAAGCCGGCATCGTACAGGTTATGTTTCATAAAAATGGCATCCGTGAAGGGTAGTGCATAAATTCAGTGGTCAGTCAAGAAAAACAGACCACATCCACCACCAAGAGATGTCTAGTTCTTCAGAGGAAGCTGCAAAGGGTTGACTTGTCCTCACGCCCAAAAATAAATGTTGTTGGCACAACATGTACCTTTTTATCGCTGCAGATAAGCCAGAGAGCATAGAAAAACATCCAATGGGACTTTTAAAGCTTTTCTTTACATCATTTAAAGCTTGCACGTACATCAAACCATTGTCAGTCCAAAATAATGATTAGAGCTTCGGTTTTATTCATAGAGCATAAATTTACAAGGGAAAAACCCTACTCACATGGTCATTTACACAAAGAGAAATAAGCTGTGAAACCCTTTGAATCAGTACTTGTTGACTGTAGGAAAAAAGAATCTCCCTTTTAGCAGGAAGAAAGTTTATGCTGCACCAGACTCTCTATCTTAACCCGTTGGTGTTGAAAGAAGCTAAAAGCATGCTTGCACCCTAGCATGATTGCACATGTTTAACTGTTAGCATTCATTGACCTCAGTGGGCACTGTAAAACAAAAACTCATACTGTATGTCAAATAAGTAGATCATTTAAAATCTGGGAAGCTACTTTCTGGCTGCCACGCTAAACAGACATGGCTTGGCCCACCACACACTGAGTTTAGGGGAGCATATCTGAGGTATTTTCTGTTAAAACTGAGGTTCTGAAGAAGTGCACAAACATGGATTTTCATGTAAAATCTGTTACTTAAAGAACAAAATTTAAAAAAGACAATATAACGTTGTCATGGTTTGATCTTGGAAACTCTAACTATGAATAAAATCAACAAGTCTTCACGTGCCATGTGTTCATTTGACCAAAATACGACTCAGCTTTATACTGTAAAGCAGACTTTTCCGGGCCAAGGCCCCCCAAACAGCATTAGCTTCTGGCTGAGGACCCTGTTAGCAAACCCACCGATATTACAACGAAATATGTAAAGAAACATCAACCTGTGGCATTCTCATGATTGAATGAAATAAACCCGAAAACAGGGGCACCATCCTTCTATAGAAGGAAATAAATCCATTAATCTTAATCAGTCTCACGGTGCTACTTCATGAGTTTGTGTTTGAGTTGACCGAAACTTCATAAAGAAGCATTCAACAACGACTTGTTAACTATATGAACTATTCGTTGAAAGATGTAACCACCAACATGAACCTTAAGGTCCAAACAGGAGAAATTATTTGACTATGTTTGGTGGTATATGGAACACTTTATGGTTTTGGAGGGGGGCAAGAGAATGGAAAAATGTACCGGAATTTCTAAAATTGAGTCTTAATTTTATTCAGTATTTACAGTTAAAGGATAATAAGACGCTGTGACGCTTTGCGGTAAGACGTGTTGCATCACTTCCTGTTACCTTGCTCGTGCACTGTGGAATTTCTTGCTCCGCTTGGAGTACTGATAATCACTTTATTTCGATCTATAACTTACACAATTTTGCATAGTTAAACTCTATAGCTTACCGTTCTGTTCTAACACACTCCTACAGATCTTTAATCTTTATTCTCACTTTTTAGCGGTGTGTCTGGTTCTCTAGCGTAGCATGGCTACCGGTTCTCTTCCTCCTTCTCCTGCTTTCACCTGCTCCGTGTGTCAGATGTTTAGTTACTCCTCTGCCTCCTTTAGCGATAATGGTACATGTAACAAATGTAGTCTTTTTGTAGTTTTGGAGGCGAGGTTATCTGAATTGGAAGCTCGGCTCTGCACTGTTGAAAATCAACCAATAGCGAGCCAGGCCCCTTTTGCCAGTGTGGAGCCACCTAGCGTAGCTAGCTCCATTAGCCGCCCCCAGGCAGAACCCGAGCAGCCGGGATTACATCGTGGCTGGGTGACTGTCAGGAAGAGGCATAGCTCTAAAGTCAAGCCCGTTGTTCACCATCGACCTGTCCACGCTTCTAACAGATTTTCCCCACTCAGCGACACACCCGCTGAGGACAAAACCCTGGTAATTGGCAGCTCTATAGTCAGAAACGTGGCATTAGAGGCACCAGCGGCCATAGTCAAATGCATTCCAGGGGCCAGAGCGGGCGACATAGAATCCTATTTAAAACTGCTGGCTAAGGATAAACGTAAATATGGTAAAATAGTTATTCACGTCGGCGTTAATGACACCCGGTTACGCCAATCGGAGGTCACTAAAATTAATGTTGCATCGGTGTGTAATTTTGCCAAAACAATGTCGGACTCCGTAGTTTTCTCTGGACCCCTGCCAAATCTGACCAGTGATGACATGTTTAGCCGCATGTCGTCTTACAATCGCTGGTTGTCTAGATGGTGTCCAGCAAACAACGTGGGCTACATAGATAATTGGCAATCTTTCTGGAGAAAACCTGGTCTGATGAGGAGAGATGGCATCCATCCCACTTTGGAAGGAGCAGCTCTCATTTCTAGAAATATGGATGAATTTATTTGCCACCCTAAAACATGACAACCCAGGGCTCAGACCAGGATGCAGAGTTGTAGTCTTACACACTTCTCTGCAGCTTCCCACCTACTGCTACCCACCCAATCAATTAACACAAAAGGAGCAAATCCTCTTGTGCAAAAAGAAATTATTAAAACAAAAACTTTAACTGAACAAAAACATCAAACTATTAAATGTGGTTTGCTGAATATCAGATCTCTCCTTTCGAAGTCTCTGTTAGTGAATGAGTTGATTTGTGATCATCATATTGATATATTTAGTCTTACAGAAACCTGGCTGAAACAGGAGGATCATGTTAGCATTAATGAAGCAACTCCCTCTGACTGTTTAAATGTTCACATTCCTGGAACCACAGGCAGAGGAGGAGGAGTGGCAGCTATTTTCAGATCAGGGTTACTCATCAGTCCCAGACCCAAGATTAGTTTGAGCTCTTTTGAATATCTGATTCTCAGTTTTTCCCACGCAAAGTGGAAATCCCAGAAACCTCTTGTGTTTGTTGTTGTGTATCGTCCACCTGGCCCTTATTCTGAGTTTCTGTCTGAATTTTCAGAGTTTTTATCCCAGTTAGTGCTGAGTACAGATAAAGTCATTGTAGTGGGTGACTTTAATATTCATGTAGATGTTGAAAATGACTGCCTGAATATGAACTTTAATTCTATATTAGACTCTATTGGATTTTCTCAGAGTGTTCACGGACCGACTCACTGCCTTAATCACACCCTTGATCTTGTTCTGACTTATGGCATTGAGAGTGAACAGTTAACAGTGTTCCCTCATAACCCTGTCTTATCTGACCATTTTCTGATAACCTTTGAGTTTACATTACTTGACTATACAGTTTCTGAGAAGAAATTTACATATAGAAGGTGTCTATCAGAGGATGCTGTAACCAGATTTAAAGAATTAATTCCATCATCCTTTTCTTCACTGCCATGTGCAGATATGACAGAGGACGACTACATAAACTTTACTCCAGCAGCATTTGACTCTCTTGTTGACAGCACTATAGTTTCAATGCGTACAGCACTGGACAATGTTGCCCCTCTGAAAAGGAAGGTAATCAGTCAGAAGAGGTTGGCTCCTTGGTATAATTCACAGCTGCGTGCTTTAAAGCAGACTGCAAGAAAGCTGGAGAGACAGTGGCGTTCCTCTAATTTAGAAGAGTCTCAGTTAGTCTGGAAAGATAGTTTAACAATGTATAAGAAAGCCCTTCGTAAAGCTAGAACTGCTTATTATTCATCATTGATAGAAGAGAATAAGAATAATCCCAGGTTTCTTTTCAGCACTGTAGCCAGTCTGACTAAGAGTCCGAGCTCTGCTGAGCCAGTTATTCCTTTAACTCTCAGCAGTGATGATTTCATGAGCTTCTTTATTAATAAAATTGTTTCTATCAGAGAGAAGATTGATGGAGTCCTTCCCACTATTATTAGTGATGTATCATCAAGTACAGCAGCTTTAGAAGTATCTTTAGAACCTGATTTGTATTTAGACGGCTTCTGCCCAGTTGATCTCTCTGAACTAACAACAGCAATAGTCTCTTCTAAACCATCAACTTGTGTTTTAGACCCAATCCCAACCAGACTGTTCAAGGAGGTTTTCCCATTAATTGACACTTCCATATTGGATTTGATCAATCTGTCTTTGTTGACAGGATATGTACCTCAGACTTTTAAGGTTGCTGTAATTAAACCTTTACTTAAAAAACCTACTCTTGATTCAGAAGTGTTGGCTCATTATAGACCTATATCCAATCTCCCTTTTATGTCTAAAGTTCTTGAAAAAATAGTTGCAGCTCAGCTTTGTGATCATTTACACAGAAATAATTTGTTTGAAGAGTTTCAGTCAGGATTCAGAGTGCATCATAGCACAGAAACAGCACTGCTGAAAGTTACCAATGATCTCCTCTTAGCCTCTGATAGCGGACTTGTGTCTGTGCTTGTCCTGTTGGATCTCAGTGCTGCATTTGATACGGTCGATCACAGTATCTTATTACACAGACTTGAACATGTTATTGGGATTAAAGGAACTGCATTAGGCTGGTTTAAATCATATTTATCTGATAGATTTCAGTTTGTTCTTGTAAATGAAGAATCTTCCTCACACACCAGAGTAAGTCATGGAGTTCCCCAGGGTTCTGTGCTTGGACCGATTCTTTTTACTTTATACATGCTTCCATTAGGTAACATTATTAGACAGCATGGCATAAATTTCCATTGCTATGCTGATGATACTCAGCTGTACTTATCTATAAAACCAGATGAAACCAATAGGTTGGTCAGACTACAAGCATGTCTTAAAGACATAAAGACCTGGATGACTCAGAACTGTCTGCTGCTAAATTCAGACAAAACTGAAGTCGTTATCTTTGGACCTGAGCGTTTCAGGGAGAAATTGTCTAGCTATATAGTTACTCTAGATGGTATTTCCTTGGCTTCTAGTTCTACAGTGAGGAACCTTGGAGTTATTTTTGACCAGAACTTATCATTTGACTCGCATATAAAACAGGTTTCTAGGACTGCCTTCTTTCACCTTCGTAATATTGTTAAAATCAGGAACATCTTGTCTCAGAGTGATGCAGAAAAACTAATTCATGCATTTGTTACTTCAAGATTGGACTACTGTAATTCTTTATTATTGGGCTGTCCTACATATTCTCTGAAAAGCCTTCAGTTGATCCAAAATGCTGCAGCCAGAGTTTTGACGAGAACTAACAGGAGAGATCATATTTCTCCAGTTTTAGCTTCTCTTCATTGGCTCCCTGTTAAATTCAGAATAGAATTTAAGATTCTTCTCCTCACATATAAAGCTCTTAATGACCGAGCTCCATCATATCTTAAAGATCTCATTGTAAGATATTTTCCTAACAGAGCACTTCGTTCCCAAACTGCAGGTTTACTTGAGGTTCCCAGAGTTTCTAAAAGTAGAATGGGAGGCAGAGCCTTCAGTTATCAGGCCCCTCAATTGTGGAATAAGCTGCCAGTAAATGTCCGGGAAGCAGACACCCTTTCCACTTTTAAGACCAGGCTTAAAACTTTCCTTTTTGATAAAGCTTATAGTTAGGGATGGCTCAGGTGATCCTGAAACATCCCATAGTTAAGCTGCTATAGGCCTAGACTGCTGGGGGGCCTCATCTGACACACCTTTCCTCACTTTACTCTCTTTATGTATATGTGATATTATTGTGGTCATTAACTCGTGTTTCCCTGTTCCAACAGATATCCTTTGAATGGTGTTACAGTGCCGCCGTCGCGGTGGCCCCCTGCCCCCTTCCCCCCCCCCCTTTTTCTGTCTTCTCAAACCCCAGCTGGTCGAGGCGGATGGCCACCCTTCCTGAGTCTGGTTCTGCCAGAGGTTTCTTCCTGTTAAAAGGGAGTCGTTTCTCTCCACAGTCGCCTCAGGCACGCCGCTCAGGCCGGGAGATTGGACCGAAAAACAAAAAGTTTTCAGTGCAATCTGTTGGTTTTCTTAGCTAGGAAATTGTTTTTGAATTGGCTCTATATGAACGAATTGGATTATTTTATGAATTATGATTATTATTAATTAATTGAATTCCAATTGGCTTGAATTGGACTTACTATCTAAGTGCCTTGAGATGACATTTGTTGTATTTGGCGCTATATAAATAAAAATGAATTGAATTGAATTGAATAATAACTTTGGAGTAATTTCTGATTTTTAATAATGAATTCTCTTGACACCACCGAACCGTCTGAAAATGAGAAGAAGATGGCAGACCGGTTGGCACTTAGTCTAGTTAGTCAGCCGCGAACACACCGGTTACATGCCGCCATTCTGACATCCCAACATGGGGGTCAAATTGTTGGAATGGCGACACTTAATTTTCTATCAAACGTCCCGTCATTCCAACACTTTTTTCCTCCTGTGGTCGGAATGGCGGGACGTTTTATTTTTCATAAACATCCCGCCTTTCCCACAATTCGTTTAATAGCCTATTAAAGCCTTTTTTTTTTTTTTTAAGAGGAACTCGACAACCTCTCAAACCAACTATAATAAATTATTATCAGAACCCCCTTAAATTTCAAATATCTGAATACAGGTATTAATGTAAATCGGGCGAGTCTGAAACTGTTAGATTAAAGGATAAGACCGGTTTTTTGACATTGGGCCCTTGATTTCACATTATAACATGATGTTCTACTCACCCCTGCTTGTTGTTGGTCATTTGGAGCTGTTCCGAAGATATTCGCGAGGCGTCTGGCTGCTCTCTTGAGATATTCGGCCATGAAACGGTTTCCTATGGGCAAGCTTATACAGGCACAAACTATGCTGTTTATAATTTATTAATTACTCTACACTAGCACTGATAACGTGGAGGTGCGTCGCTTACTTAAAAAAATCCGGGTTACTAATTTTGAATTTTAGCCGAATGAATAAATAGGCAGCAGGTCTGTGGGCTGTCTGTGGCAGTAGCACGACGATGACGTCAGTTACACCCACTTTACGACGAAAAAAATCAAAATTACAATAACCCGGATTTTTTTAAGTAAGCGACGCACCTCCACGTTATCAGTGCTAGTGTACAGTAATTAATAAATTATAAACAGCATAGTTTGTGCCTGTATAAGCTTGCCCATAGGAAACCGTTTCATGGCCGAATATCTCAAGAGAGCAGCCAGACGCCTCTCGAATATCTTCGGAACAGCTCCAAATGACCAACAACAAGCAGGGGTGAGTAGAACATCATGTTATAATGTGAAATCAAGGGCCCAATGTCAAAAAACCGATCTTATCCTTTAAGCAGAAATGCAGTATCAGTGACCTGTCACAGCAGCCAGCTGGACATTAATAACTGCAATTACAGACATCAATGACAGCGCTCCAGTTACATACCTGAAATCACTGACTAATTCAGCGGGAACATGTCACCTGGTACAGAGGTGGGCATCATTAACATGCAGAGAATAACTGAGATGTCCGTGCATGCGCAAAAAGTTGGTTCCTTCTATTCTAATCTACTATTCTCTGGATTTTTACTTTTTTTCTTTTGGATTTTTATCAACATTATGGAGGTGCAACAAGGGGCATCGGAGTGTCTTATTGAAAACCACCACGGTCTGCTTCCCGTTCAAGGCGTGTCCTCCTTCGGATGCTGAGACTTTGTGTTTTTAATTACACTTTTAAAGACTGTATCACATCTGTACACGTCTTCAAACAAGTAAAATGCATGAACAGAAAGAAGGGACTCACCTGTTGAGTAAAGCACATTTCCTTATATGGAAAGCCTTGTTGGAATGGTGGGACATTTGCATGTAGGAATGGTGGGATGTTGGAATGGTGGGACGTTTGCATGTTGAAATGGTGGGATGTTGAAATGGTGGGACGTTTGCATGTCGGAATGGTGGGATGTTGAAATGGTGGGACGTTTGCATGTCGGAATGGTGGGACGTTTGCATGTCGGAATGGTGGGACGTTTGCATGTAGGAATGGTGGGATGTTGAAATGGTGGGACGTTTGCATGTAGGAATGGTGGGACGTTGAAATGGTGGGACGTTTGCATGTCGGAATGGTGGGACGTTTGCATGTCGGAATGGTGGGACGTTTGCATGTAGGAATGGTGGGATGTTGAAATGGTGGGACGTTTGCATGTAGTCAGTTACCGTAGTGACAGACTCGCTGAACCTAACCTGGTCGGGACCAGGTTTTATTCAAGAAACCTCGAGTTTCTTTCTGTCTCCGCCCTCTTTCAGCCACACACGACATTTGATTTCCTCATTCATTCAGTCAGCAGAGCGAGTTCTTCTACTTCTAGAAGTCCATTAGGCACAGTAGGAGGCGACTTTTTTCACGAACATGTCCTTCTGACAACGATCCCGTGGATGAAGGTGCAGCAATATTGCGCAGAGAAATAAATATTCGTCGGAGATGGTTATGAGACCGCGCATAGATTTTTACATTTACAGAAAATTATCTTTTTGAGCGGCACCATCAGAATTTTGTTGGGACAAAAGAAAAAAAAGACATAAAAGACAAATAAATATTTGTATGAATAGGCTTAAAAAAGATATCTATAGGCCTATTATATTTTATAAAGGCACTCGTGTCTTGGGGGTGGATTCCCTCCAGGGATTCCTTCAGCCACTGGCCTTCCGTTAGAGGTGGCGGTGCTGGGCACCACCCGTTTTACGGGCATCTGCCTTCTTTCTGTTGGCTCAGTAGAAGTCTGTGTTAGTTTAAATAGGCTTAATTATTTAACAGAACATGATATAGATGAGAAGACATAGTTTATGTGTATGAAAACAGCATTATATTGGGAATAAAATAACTGCACAGTCAAATAGCCACTTAATATTTACTTTACAGTGTAAAACATGATCAAAATGAGGTACCTCCATGCCGAGTGCGCTTCTCCCACGCGAGATTGCACCTAAATGAAATAAATGAATGGGATACCATTCAAGCAGTTTTCCCCTGTAATATTATTGTGATTGCAAAGGACTATATTTAAACTTACACTTTTGTAGCTGCAGCTGTGTTGCACTTATTTCTAAAAACGTATTGAAACTCGCCGTATGAGCGCATTAAGATTTCCAATTCGAGGTTGGTGAAAAACGTAGCCCCTCTTCTTCCCCGTTGCCATGGTGACTCGTCGAATCGGGGCTCCATTGATGCTGGCTTTTTAAAGTTGTGGCGCACACGCAAAACTCAAGGTGAACCTACTAAGAGTTGATTAACCTCACTCAAATCAGCGTTTCTGGAACCGAAAACTCAGGGTTTTCTATCTCAGAGTAGATCAACTCAGAGGTCAGGAATAGACTCAGAGTTGGTTGAACCTGCTTTGTGAAACGGACCCCAGGTCATGGCCTTCGGTGTCCAAGTGGGCCTCTCTCAGTAGTCAGCTGGTTGTGGATGATATTCCATAGACTTTCAAGGTGCCTGGGAAGTTGTGTTAGGTCTCTCTCCTCCACCGGGGGCTTCTCATTGCCAAGGAGATGGAAGGTTGAGACTTCACCATCAAAAATAACACAACTGTAGATGTTCACCTGAGTGTTGGAGTTGGTTGGTCAAATAACTGACTCTGATGAACTTCCATCCACAAAAATCTGAACAAAGAGTTGACAAGCTTACTCTGGCTGTCTTTAATCTTGAATTCCTCTCTAATTCAGATGGATGTCTGTAAAGTTACGACACATGAATAAAGAACCAAACAATGATATCTTCCTGTGTTTAACAATGGAGCACAAAAAGCAGCAACGGGGAACATCGGCAAACAGTTGAGTGACTTCATATAAATGTCTAATTACTTATTTTAGGTTTCCCTACTGTTACAGACCACAAGATGGCAACGTGGCTCCATTGGAAAACTTGTCATTTTCCTAACTAATGATTTCTTCCGTGCCCTGTGATGGACTGGTGGCCTGTCCAGGGTGCCTCTAGCCCTATGACTGCTTGCATAGGCTCCAGACCCCCCGCGACCCGACCGACGGATTCAGCGGGTATAGAAAATGGATGGATAGATGATTTCTTCCTTATCATACTAAGCTCTATGTTGCTTGAGATGTCAATGAAAACCTTAAAGAGCCTGTACAAAGGTATAAAATCCATTTAACATGGTTTTAATTATACAACTGAGAGTGAATCTGAAGACAATAGTTGGTAGAGGTGTGAGAGGTCTGTTTCTTGTCCTGTTAGATAAAAGGTGGATTTACATGTCCAGATAAGAAATATTTGGTCTGGATTCTCCCTCCATTTGATCATAAAAAGGTTTCATTTTTTTGCACACAGGAAGCTTTCAACTAGCTGATTACCAGCTAGTTTAAAGCTGGGATTTAATTGAATGTATTTAATGTCCTTCAGATAAGTTATGGCACAGGTTTGGTGGGAGAGAGTCCCTCAAATCATCTCTAAAGGACAAGTGTTGTGTAAATAATGGATAGTTTCTGTCTCTTTCTGGGATGGAAATCCCCCATCTGTGTCTTTGGAACAACATTACCATACAGTACTCTGTGCAGAGAGCTACAGGTGTGTTCATGGTCGAAGTCATATATATTTGAATATATATATATATATATATTGACATTTATATTCATTTATTTATTATGTTAGTTAAGGTGACAGGCGTGTGATGCTTAGGCGGTTGCCAAGTGCTGGACATACCTGGTGCCAGCAAAGTTAGTTAGCTAGTTAGCCAGCTAGCAGGAAAATATTTGCTAGCACCGCTAGCTGCTTTCAGTGTGGAGAAACTGACTTCAGTAGGTGAGCCAACAGGAACGTACAAAGTTTCACTTAAAAACCTTCATGGTTCCATATTCACGTTCTTCCCCGTCTCAGTCAACAAAGTCCGCCAACCTAGTTGAAATGTGGACCACGGATGTAGATTACGTGTCCGACGAAAGGCCGCTCAAATGTGGGGCGGGGCGGGGCTTTGATGTCATGCTCCGAATGCAGAGAAGGTTTCCAGATTCACTGATGTCACTCAGCTACATTTTACTAGGAAGTATCAACTAATTAAGGAACTAATTGGATCGAATGATTCAATTTACCTTCAAAACTGAGGACACATAATAACAAACAACTAAACGCACTGAATTCGTATTTTTTTTGTAGAATTTATATAGATAATTGAAATAATAATTACAGGGCCAAAAAAGTATTTTTTTTCAGTGTACCACCCAAAGATTAGGTTCCACATTAAATCCACAGTTGAGTTCACTACAAAGTTTTCAATGTATTTTCTTACTTTTATTCCTGCAATAACTAATAGATTTGTTTTTTGATGGGCACTGTCTTAACAACATTCACAATCACCAAAGAAATTGCATTCCTGTTTAAATAGGATAATACTGGCATTTATTCTGCTGACGTAAGAACATGACTTATGTTCCAGATTCACAGATTAACACTGAATAATAAATTGATGGCAGATAAGAACACAACAAAAGAAGACAAACATTTATTGACTGTGTGTAAGTGTGTGTCCATTTCTGTCTCCGTGCAGCTGTGTTTGCTGTATGCTATATGTTTTGTTTGAGGTACTTTTAAAGTTGAAAAGCCAGACTCACACAGGTAGGTTGTTGCAAATGGAAAGAGACATTTAAGAGCCCCCTCAGCCAAGATGGGATACTCTGTTTTTACATGGAGCCAGTAGTTAGACAGGGAAAGAGCCTTAAATTTCAGTTTTAAATCCCCTGAGTTTGTCATCTAAATCAGCTCTTCTTGTGACTTTAAGACCAGGCTAGAACCGACACCTGGGGCAAAGGGGTCCCAGACCCAGTTTAAATGGGTGTGTTCAAGGTTCGGGAAATAGTCTCTGAAATATCCCTGGTAGATGGAACCCAAATCATCCCATGAAAGCAGCTCCTGGTGAAGCAGTGGGAACATGTCTCCTTGTGGGGCTTGTTTGACCACAGCATGATCTTTCTGGAAAAAGCATGCGCTTTGTCTTGCATCTGCAGTATGTGTGTGTCTCACCCTTACATACTCTGATTCAGTGCATTTAGAAGCTGGAAAATGCCTGACATGTATGCAAGTTTGCGAATCCAAGCTGCGTTGGCTCTCGCCTGCTCCAAACGTTGAGCAGATACGTCCTGAGCCATGTCACCAATTCATTGGCTTATGGAGTTGTCAGAGAGTGGGACAGCTTCAAAAATAACTCCAAGGTTTCTCACTGTAGAACTAGAAGCCAAGGAAATGCCATCTAGAGTAACTATATAACCAGAAAGTTTCTCCCTGAAGCGCTCAGGTCCAAAGATAACGACTTCAGTTTGTCTGAATTTAGAAGCCAAAAGTTCTGAGTCATCCAGGTCTTTATGTCTTTAAGACATGCTTGTAGTCTGACCAACCTATTGGGTTCATCTGGTTTTATAGAGAAGTACAGCTGAGTATCATCAGCATAGCAATGGAAATTTATGTCATGCTGTCTAATAATGTTACCTAATGGAAGCATCTATAAAGTGAAAAGAATCGGTCCAAGCACAGAACCCTGAGGAACTCCATGACTTACTCTGGTGTGTGAGGAAGATTCTTCATTTACAAGAACAAACTGAAATCTATCAGATAAATATGACTTAAACCAGCCTAATGCAGTTCCTTTAATCCCAATAACATGTTCAAGTTTCTTTAATAAGATACTGTGATCGACCGTATCAAATGCAGCACTGAGATCCAACAGGACAAGCACAGACACAAGTCCGCTATCAGAGGCTAAGAGGAGATCATTGGTAACTTTCAGCAGTGCTGTTTCTGTGCTACAATGCACTCTGAATCCTGACTGAAACTCTTCAAACAGATTATTTCTGTGGAAATGATCACAAAGTCAATTTTTTTCAACAACTTTTTCTCACAAAGACAGAGTGGATATACTTAGATAATTAGCTAACAGTGCTGGATCATGAGTATTTTTTAATAAACGTTTGGTTACAGCAGCCCTAGGAGTCAGTAGCCCATAGCCTGTAAACATAGATTGATGGTCACGTCTAATACTGAAGTGTTGATTAAGGGAAAAAACAACTTGAACAGTCTGGTCTGGTCTAGAATACAAGTTGATGGAGGTTTGCAGGTCTGACTACAACAACTATGTCAGAATTCACATTTATCTTTTTTTAGCAGCTAATAGGGATTTTTTTCAGGGATTGTATATAGTTCCACCGATATCCTCAGATAAATCCAATGCATGCACATCAGGATGCTCCGAACCAAACTGTAATGAAAATAATTCACGATATTTCGGTACAAAGTTTACTTTATTGGATCGAGTCCATCACTAGGGACTGCAGGGTTTAAATCAGTCAACATCAAATAGAAAGGTATAGGCTTCTAAAACCGGACTCTAATGCTCGGTCTGGTCTGGTGGCTTCGGCTGGAGTGAGCACTCCTGGTATATATCCAATAACACTGGTATACCCTTGCTGACATCTCAAAGTTCGGCGCATGTTCTGACGTTAGAACAGGGAAATGGATGTTCAATGCTAAAACGCTTTGTTTTCTAGTCTAAACGAGTTGGTAAAAATCTTCACCTATGAACCCGTTACAGAAAGTTTGGTTAAAGTGACCAAAACTGTGTGACATGAACTGTATTTTCAGTTGAAGAACATTTTGTACTTAGAGGTTTACAGAAGGTAGAACACACAGACAGTGAAGAAATGTTATATCTCCAGTCCAGACACAATTCCACCACAGCTAACAGACCAATGGTATATACAGAACTCTACACAGTATAGAGAAGCTCGTATCATTTAGGGAACAGCAAATGTCATGTGTGAATTGGTAGCAGGTAAAGATTTTTAGGGTTTCAAAATGCAGCAGACAACACACATCTATGTATTTGCATGCAATTCCATCAAAATGACTGAGTAATGCTAAAGAAAGGAGTTTGGGATCAACCAGGACTTCCTTAGCACAGAATGAATTAAGTCAGAAACTGAAGCTTGCACTATGAGGGTGACCGGGTTCCCTCAAAATAAATAAAACTTTTAATAGCCATTTTCCCTCAATTCTACCAGAGAAATGAAGTATGAAGTCCATAAATCTTTTGTTCTACAGGATGTGCTCAGAAATCTGTGACACTTATCAAGCCAGTGCTGAAACTGTATTCCAGTTTACTTTTTATAAAGTTTAGCCATTAAACACAATGGTATCCACATGATTTTATGATGCACTGCTTAACAAATGACTCAGTGTTGGACTAACTGTGCCAAATCTAACCTTTTGGCTCACACTGTAAAATAAAGAGTGGACGCCAATCAAGGATGCCAGTCTTGTTATTGGTGGTTGCAATGACATAAGCTTCAATAATGAAAGCCCCAAATTTTGGAAGAGGGTATTGCAGACAAAGATGTTTGCTTGTTGCTGGATCTTGTCGGTGAATCCAGTGAAGTTCTCTTTCCCGGTCATTGCTTCATGGATTCTTGATCATGGTGAGTTTGGGAGGCTTGGTTCATACAGGCTGCAGGGTTTTCCTCCATGATGCTTCTTAGGTCAAATGCCTGAATCGGGGGGGGGTTCATTAGTTAGAAGTTCATCTTCCATATCTTCTGAAAGTAAAGAAGCTGTATTTCACATTCTTAATGCAAAACAGGATCACATAAGTCAAGCTTTGTCCTATGACAGAGGACAGTTCAATTCTTCCACAGACACTCTCCCATCTTGAAATCTTGACTATGCTTGTAGATTCATTCGGAAGGTTTAATAGATCATTTTCATTTACCTCTTACCTTGTTTTTTTGTGCTTTCAGGAGTCTGGAAGGTCCTGCTGGCTGTAGGACCCTCACCCTCTGCTGTGATGGCACAGACCTCCAGCCGGTACACGCTGGCAGGGTGTAGGCCTGACACCAGCAGAACATTACCATCCTGAAAGTGTGGAAATAGTGAAGACTGAATAGCACTGAAGCAGCAGGCTAAAAAGGGTTTGAAAATGGCGGAAACTGAACACGAGCAAGGGTCCCTTACGTTGGTAAGTCCATCATAAGGCTAACACAGAGAGCTTAATGCTTTGACACACCAACGGCCGATTTTGAAGATCCAAAATATATATGTCCCCATGATAAGTGCTCTTATATAAGTCTAAATGACCTGCAATTAAGTTTGAGGAATATGTAACCTCTAGTAATCATAAGAGCAATTGTGTGTGAAATTTAATCCATCAAGATAAAGTTCATGTAGTAGAATGAATTCAAGCCCCAAGAATTATCATTTTCTAAATGAAACCAAGTGGTTTATATTCCTAATCCTAAACAATTCGTGTTATTTCCTAAACCCAACCAGGAAGTGACAAAATATTGTTGTAAAGTCATATTTCCCTCCTGCCACAGGACACCATTATGGGTTGCATTTAAGGGTATGAGCAAACCCAGCTTGAGATTTCTATTCTACATTTTTTAAATGAGTTCACTGACCGGGGGCAGGATCTGGGACTGGGAGATGAGGCTGTGAGGCCGCTTGTTACTGTTGTGGTGGTTTGATAGGACGACCTCCACCCAGGTCACCTGGTAACCAGTCATCTGCTGGTGGGGCTGGGTCATGGATAAATCCCAGCTGAAAATGGCTGACACGTTGCCCCCCCGAACGTCAAAGGATGCTGTGAGGTTGACCGCCTTCGCCGAGACTATCTGAGCGGACACAACTGAAAGAAGTGCAGTTAATGGTGAGCAATTCTTCTTGCTGTCATCATTCCAAAATTGTTTTCATGGAGAATCAACATCTTTCCCTTGTGTTTGTATTTCTATGGTCATTCTTCTCCTCTAGGTACGAATTTGAAGTTTTAATTTCCTCCGTATGTATTTTAAAGTGTAGGTGAAAAGACAAGTTTGGTAGTGTGTAGCGATATATGGTATATAGTAGGGCTGAGCAATTATATCGATACTGTGATATATATCGATATTTTGGGAGTATCGATTATTTAAAATAATTTTTTATTTTATTTTTATTTTTTAAAGCAAACGTTACAATTAGTGAAAACACAGAACATTAAGGTAATACAATACAATGCCAGGGAGTCACATTATACAAAACAGTGATAAATTAGTTGATAAAAATGTTGTATAAAGTGCACAGCTCTCACGTTTGTGACATGTTTGTTTGTTTCTGTTTGTCTGGCGGTGTTGTCCTTCCGGTTCAAAGGTCGGACCACCAGTCCAATCAGCGACAATTCATGTCAAATCACACTGTCGCTTTTTTCCCCAAAAAAAATGATGTAAGTGTATCGCATCGAATCGTATCGTTGGCTGAATATCGAATCGAATCGTATCGTTGGCTGAATATCGAATAGTATCGAATCGTATCGTTGGCTGTATATCGTGTATCGTATTGAATCGAATCGAATTGAATTGTATCGAATCTAATCGTATCGAATCATATCGTTGGCTGAATATCGTGTATCGTATCGTGAAATTAGTGTATCGCTACAGCCCTAGTATATAGTGACCCTAAGAATGAGGTCATGGATTCAAGTGGATGAAATGAGTTTCCTTCAGAGGGGGGCGGGGCTCAGCCTTAGAGATAGGGGGAGGAGCTCCACCATCCGGAGGGAGCTGGGAGTAGAGCTGCTGCTCCTCCACATAGAAAGGAGTCAGCTGAGGTGGTTCATCTGGTTAGGATGCCTCCTGGGAGGATGCCCCTTTGAAAGTTTTTTGGGCACCTCCAGCTGGGAGGAGGTGGGATTATATATCTCGTATGTTCTGGGAACACCTCGGGATCCCCTAGGACGAGCTGAAAAGTGTCACTGGGGAGAGGGATGCCTCGTTTTCGCTCCTCAACCTGTTGGCGCCGCAACTCGACTTTGGATAAGTGTAAGGTGATGAATGGACGGATGAACTGACAACATTCTTATCCCTGTGCTGCGTAAACTAGGTCAAAGTGGCAACATCTCCAACAAATAACAGCAGAAGTGGAATAGCTAGAGATGACTGTATGTGACATCACTTTGACTGAAAGCTAAATTCTCATACGTTGCGTTTCAAAGACCAGGAGACATGCTTCCCACCTGTTTCTCTAGGACAGGTGAGGGGTTTGGGGCTTTTAGCCTGAATGGTGGCACAAGAAGGAGTGAAGAAGCTGGTGCTTTCTGCCAGAGGACGACTCTTCTTGCTGACCGGCTGCAGTAGGACTTTGTACTTACAGGAGAAGAGCAAGCCCTGCAGGCTGATGAAGTTCTCCTAAAACAGACAGAAAATGTTACGAAGTCCAATTCTTAAGTCAAGATAACTGCAAATCCTTTCTTACTACAAACAAAATAACATTTGTTAACATTTGCAAAGCGGGGATGATGTTTTGCTCGAAGAGATTACCCGTGTTCTAGTCTTCTCCACGGCTTTGGTCTGGTTGTGTCCACAATGTTCTGGTCCCCACTGGACTCTGTAGAATTTAACTGAAGGATCTACAAATCAAGAGATTGCAAGACTGTCTCATTACGAACAGGTACCGGCAGCCGGTCAAAGTGAAATGTATCTCTCTTCTTCCACAGAAGCAGTAATTATTGCCGTGTCCCAGGCAGTCCCAGGTATTTAACTTGCAGCTCTATCAAAAGACATTTTCATTTGCCAGACAAATCTCCAAAGCAATTCCCAGCGTAGCTGCTTTGAGCGTATGATTCGGCTTAACTGACAGTTGCTATTACAAAAGCCTCCCGCAGCATGAGATGACTCTTCAATCTGTCTGAATGTAACCGACACCAGCTAAAGATTAAAGTTTTGTGTGGGAGCACACCACTCATCCCTTCACCCTTCGGTCATGTGTGACATGTCTTTTTAGTAGGGCTGGGCAACGATTAAAATTTTTAATCTAATTAATCACATGATTTCCATGATTAATCACGATTAATCGTATTTGTATGCAAAATCCAAAAATGAATTCAAAAGTAGTGTATAGCTTTTAGCATTTAGTTTTATTTTAAATGTGCTGCCATATGAATGAAAGTGCCATAACATTTGTTGTGCAAACACACTTTTAACATCAGCATCTTTCTGTAGTTTTTATGTAGAAGCCTCGCTCCACTGTCTGTTTCCTTGAATGACTTGCTGCTATCAGTTGTGTGTTTTGCCTTTAAAGCTGCAGTCTGCAGGATTTGTTGTTGTCATACGTAAAGTCCTAATTTTTGGCATTTTAAGAGTTTACATGATCTATCAGAATGCTTGAAGTTGAAAACGGTGACCTCTGTAGTCGCAAAATGCAAGAAATGCTTATTTTTTAACCGAAAAATAAAAAGTTATTCAACTTCCTAGCCGCCCCATCAAAACACATGAGAACTCGTGCACGTCTACGTGCACGCCAGATGCGCGTACACGACTCCTCTTTCATCAACTCACCTGTCATTTGCGATCATGGAAGACACAGTAAGTAGACTAGCCCGTAATGAAGTTCAATAGTCTAGATAAATAAGCGTGGGGACGAGCCTACCTTGTATCGCGCGTGCACAATCGGTGATTGACAGGCAGCAGAGCCCAGCTCGTAACTTGATTGGTTACCTTTTACCGGTCCGGTCTGCAATTTTGTAAACAAACCTGCTGGCTTTGGAGGGACCTAGCGGGACATATAGGGGACCAAGAGAACTCGTTTTTTTTTTTGTATTGTTGTATTTAATGTACTACTTTCAGAATCCCTGGACAGTTCCAGGCATTATGCTTGAAAAAGAGTTGCAGACTGCAGCTTTAAGTGATATTTTAGACTGGAACTACTACGCTGAGAAGACAATTCAACTTGGCAGTGTTTACAGATGACTTTGGTTCTGTCGACTCTGCCGTCTGGAAGAACTTTAAAATAAAAATGGCCGAGTAAAAGTTCCGTACCCTTCTCCATGTTTGGTGGATCCGCCGATTACTTTCTTTTCCGGTTCCACAGCAGACAGCAACAGACTTTTACAAAATAAAAGCCTGTGAGCAACAGACTTTTACAATAATAAAATAAATAATAAAACAGGGGTGGTCCGTGGCATAGTGGGTTGAGAAGGCGCCAAATGTACAAGAGGCTATAGCCCTGTGCTGCATGTTGTTCCCCCTCTCTCTGCCCCCTGCTTTATGTCTCTCTGAACTTTCCTATCCATTTAAGGCACAAAAGCCCCCCCCCCCCCCCATTGATTTAAAAAAATGTTTTTAATAATTATTTTTTTTAAAACTGCGTAAACTGATAAGATATTTATCGGCGTTAAATAATTCAATCGATAATAACGAGTTAACTCGTCCAGCCCTACTTTTTAGTTATTCTTATTAGTTGTGCGCTCTTGTGAAAATGCATTATTTTGCACTGTGTCAGAAGACTGGGTATCTATGCATCTATCTCCCAGAAATGCATTTCTTATGAGTCGCGTGTCATGCTCTTCCTCTGCATACCTGTGCTGCTCTGCCAGTAAACATGAACCCGGAGCTGTCCATCCTGGTAAAATGGTGTCCCGACATCCAGAACGTCACCAGTAGGACTTTTTGGAGCAGCATCGGTGGCTTGAAAACACACAAAGCATCATTTTGACACACTGTGTAAGCAACTTGCAGCGTGTAAAAGCAGATTTCCCAACATGCTTTCTCTTTCTTGGTGCCAGAAGAAATGCTTAATTCTGCGAAAAAGGAAATATGCTTTACAATACCAAGTATTTCGCTCTGTTTGTATGTTGTATCATTGATCAACACGACTTGCATATGAATCCATACTGCCTGGTCAATATCTTGCATGAGACTGAGACCCATAACTGGGTATGATTGGAAGGTTTGGCACATCTTAGATGGCTCCGGTTCCAAAAAGCTTTGGTTTCCAGTGGTATTTAGCAATCTTTGAGTCATATTTGTCGGGCTAAGGCCTGGGCACTCAACTAAAAAACATCCCAAGTGAATGTGAATGAATATTAATGTGAATATTTTCTCACGAATGTCTTGAGTGTTGCTTTAAAAGTTTGCTTAAGGGTCATAGTGAAACCTTCCACCCAGGGGCGAGGCTAGGGTATTTTTAGTGGTGCCAAGGCACCACCGTGAGATAGCTCGGCACCCCCCGGCTCAGCACATTTTTAAAATATTAAATTATGCAAAAAACTTGCTCTGCCCCTGCGCAATACTTTGGTGCGACTGGCCAATCTGGCAACCTTGTGTGTCTGGCAACCCTGCTTCAAAACGAGGCTTGTGACCAGTCCACTTATCAACTACATCTGTTCTGATTGGTTGGCAGTGGGCCCTTCTTAATCCACACAGAAAGAGACCTTATTTATTTATTTAATTTATTTATTTTTGTGTGTTTTATTTATTTATTTATTTTCAAAAGGCATTCTTAATATTATTAGCCTTGGGTGATTACAAAGTGTTTTTTTTTTTTTTTTTGCTCAAGGATGCATTATTTTAGTGACCATTTTATTTATTTTCTAGCATTTGTTTTTGTTTTAACTCTTTACTCCCAAAATAAATGTTGAGTTGACTGTTATCCCTGTCAAGCGTCAGTCTTTTGAAATGAAGAGGTCATAATTGAATGTTGTAGGGGAAAACACTACTCAAAGCAAAACTAACACGGCTCCAAAATTTATAAATGTACTAGTTTGCCTCAATTAGTGAGAAATAATGTGCCTCTGTGAGCACTGGGGGCTGGGCACCCCTAAAGACCAGATCCTAAAATCGCCCCTGCTTCCACTAAAGTCTCAAATGTCTAAAATCCTTTGGAATATCCTGAATAATCTCTGTACTTGGTGCCACCTTTATTTCCTCGAAAACTGATCAATTTGACGATGACATCCCCACAGCATGATGCTGCCACCACCTGCTTGGTGTTCTCAGGGTAAAAGATTTGTGCCACTACTGCCATTTTAATTGAGGACCTAAAGGTTAATCTCACTTTTGAGTCTCCTGCAATATGTAATCAACTCCAAATATACTTTCCTTTGTGTCCAAAAGGACCATTTTTACTGAAAGATCTAATCTCTGCCTTGTAACTGTGCAGCCTCTTTATTACCTTTCTGATTTAAGCCGTTGCTCCCTGAAATGTGGGTTTTGGGGGTCGGCCCTATCCAGTTTTATTCATATAGAGCCAAATCACAACAACTGTCATCTCAAGGCAAGAGAGGGGCCTGATAACTGAAGGCTCTGCGTCCATTTCTGCTTTTAGAAACTCTGGGAACCACAAGTAAACCTGCAACGTATTTACATGGACAAACTGAAATCCGTTGGATGAATATTGTTTGTTGTTCGTTTCTCTTATTAAATGAAGACGCACACACAGTACTGCCTTTGTGTCATTTTACCGGTAACTTCAGACAATTGTTTACATCCTGGTGCACCCCTTAAATCCCACCGGGTAAAAACACATACATTGTAACATCTCCCCTTTTTAATTTCTTAAACAGCTGCCCAAACACAAAATCAGTCAACAAAGGGCTTATGCAGTACGAACAGCACAACAGGAAATTGAAACACATTGGTGTGAGGTATGCTGGCAGTGTTCGAATTATCCACCGGGCTTCGGGGGGGTCGGACTTTTTGCGGATCAATTGATGACGTCACCCCCCCCCCCCCAAAAAAATATCATGATAATATCATGATATGCAAACACAACAATACGTTATCATTTGCAAACTCCCTGCTAGAGCCTCATATGAATCAAGTGACCACATTCGCGGGAAGATCACATCAAAGCACTCGGCTCCGTAAACTCCGTGTTGCCAGATTGGGCTGTTTTGGATGACCGTCTGCGGGTAAAAATGGGTATTGGGCGAGTTTTTCTGTATCTGTATATGGCTCTGTGGCCCTAGAAATAAATAGAATTCAGTTTAGACTGGTTTAGTTTAGATTTAGTGCCTCCAGGCGGGGTTTGAGCATGTTTGGAAATCATCTGGCAACCCTGCAAAATCCGCGCTGCGCAGGTGAATTCAGCTCAAATCTGCACGCAGCATTGTCAAGTTCAACCACCTAGCCAAAGTTTGTCTCACACACGTTGCTGCAGCAGGACGTTGCTAACTTTCCAGTTAGCAACAAGCACAGCAGCAGAACCAACACATGCAGAATAATACATAAATATTAAACCTAGCAACGACCCAACTTCAAACAGCTGTATGGCTTACCAAAAGCCCACTAGCAAACTAGTAACTAGCCTACATTATGTAGTGCCCATAAGACGCAATCAAGAAATGTCAATCAGCAAAGTGAACCCAATGACGCATACAGAATCAAGCTGTAAATTATCAGACTACAACTGCCAAATTCAACATAGCTTGTAATGTCCGCTGTAAACAGTGTGCGCTTTTCTTGAGATTGAAAAGTGCTATCAGACAGCCCCGTGGTGCTAGTAGTCATGGTATACTGCTAGCTGCTACATGAAATGGCTTCAAACACAGTCAAAATTATGATTAATCCTTTATTTGTCACGGCGGACATATGGTAAGGAATCCCATTTTTCCTACCTCTTTGTGGGCATGCTATCCTTTTTGCCTCCTTGCTAGACACAGCTATCCTTGCTTCTTGCTTGGTGGAGTCACACTATCCATTTGCCTTCTTCTAACTTAGTTAAATGATATTATTCCAATTGTGCTTTAAACACATGATAAGCCTTGTACTTTATTTTCTGACATCAAGTATGTTGGTTGGTGTATTCTGGATTAGAGCAGTCCGCCTCTGTCTTTGAACTGAGACTACTTGTGCATGTTGACTTGATGGAATTCCTCTGATGTTGTCCTAGGCTAACTTTTTTCTCATGGGAGAAAGGGAAGGGCGGTCACCTGTCTTGAGTGTTTGTAAGTTCAGTGCTTTAAAGTTGAAATAATATTAGTCTGATTTGTTAGTTTCATTTAACAAATCACGGGAAACCTCCACCTTGACACCTTAAATCCACGCGCTCGCATCTCAAACATCATTTTAATGGGCATCAAAACCATGCATCTCAGTGCTGCCGATGTTTTGGACTATGCGCGAGCTGCCTGCGAACATGCGAAACGCCCGCTGGTGGTACAGTCCATTGAAGGGGTGTTCCAAAACGCATTTTATTTGGTTATTCATAGTACACACTGAAAAATACTAAGTAACAAGACATTTTCAACACCTGATTTTAATAATAGATCAATTTTTTCAGTACCCCCCAAAAGTGTAATTTAGTCCCATTTGGGGGGTATCAAGTCTCAATCGGGGGGGTCAGACCCCCCGGTACCCCCCGTAATTCGAACACTGTGTGCTGGCCTCCTAACAACTCTGCCGCATCTGGTGGTGACACCAGCCTGCGTCATCTGAGGCTCTGGCAAAGCTGGTGAGCAGGGTTGTGGAGTGACGTGGTCACCTCCACCGGAAGTTGTGGTGGGCAGGCTCCCCCTGTTTGTCTCTGCTGTTGGTGACACCCCTGGTGATGGTCTTAGGTGTCTACGGTTGCATCTCAGCACAGTCCCATTCTCCAGTTTGACAGCATAGGACCTGTCCTGGTCCTGTCGCACCACAGATGCAGGTGCCCAGCATGTATGTCCGGCCACTTGTGACTGCACTCGCACCCTCCATTCAGCAGTGGCCTCAGTGACTTTGCCCCTCTGTTGTAGTAGCGAGCCTGCCTGAGCTGGTTTTCCCGTACAGCTGAGTCAGTGTCCACTACAGCAGGCTTCAGTAGACTCTCACACATTGGTAGCAATGTCTTTGTTCGACGGCCTTTTAGCAGTCTTGACAGCAGACTTTGCTTTCCCATTGCTTTGAGGATAGGTTGGTGACGATGTTACGTGTTCAAATTCCCAGGACTGGCTAAATCTTTTAAATTCTTGTGAGCTATACTGTGGGCCATTGTCAGAGAACACCACATCAGGCACACCATGGTGGGCGAAATGTGCTTTAAGTTTACGGATAACCGTGATAGACCTGGTATCAGGAAGATAATCAACCTCCCAAAAATTGGAGAAATAGTCCACAGTCACTAAGTAGTATTTGTTATTGAAGGTAAAGATATCTGTGCCCACTTTTGCCCATGGTCTTAGCGGGAAGTCATGGCTCTGTAATGGTTCCTTCTGTTGCCGTGTATCTACTTTTCTGCAAACTTTGCACTTTCCAATGTATGTCTTTAGCTGTTCATGCATACCCGACCAGTACACACATTCTCTTGCTCTCCTCAGGCAGTTTTCTATCCCTAAATGTGACGCATGAATCTTTTCTTAGAGCAGTTGGGATAACAGCCCTCTCTCCCCTAGAGATGACATCGTTCTGCACGCTTAGCTCATCCCGCATAGAAAAATACGGCCTCACCTCGACCTCAACCTGTCCTTTATCTTCTGGCCATCCCCGCAGTATCCTTCATTTCAGCACCTGGAGGGTCTGGTCCCGTACTGTCTCACTTTGGATTCTCTGCTGTGTAGCATGCTCTCAGGGAGAGAGAGAGAACGGAGATGTTTACTTAAAAAAACCATCCTTTCCGACATCAAGAGACATTCCCTTTTTTTACGACCCTTTTAACGGATTAGCTCAAAGGAGATAACGGAGCCAGATGTGAGTTGGCCAACTGGGGTTCATTGTTTGAGTTGCTCTCCCCCACTCCAGCTACGCATAATAAATTATGCAAACCGACACCTTCTGATAAGAAAAACCAGCAACATCTACCTCCCTTTCTCTCACTCAATCCCAGGAATGCGCCGATCCGCTATTTTCAGAAAGTGAAAATAGACCACAAACCTCACTTTTCCTGGACTAAAAGTGTGAAAATCGTTACTGGACAAATCCACAGGTCATTTTAAGACTTTCCATATTTTTCTACGAGGGTTATTCGAAAAGTTATAAAACATTATTTTTATAGAAATTCTCCGGTGGAGCCACAGCGCCACCCAGAGGACATGGATGACGGACACTTTTCACCATGTCAGCCTAATAACCAGGGACACTTAAACTATGGATGTTTTAATGTTCTCATTATGTGCAATGCATAACCCAATGGTGTTAATTCTACAGGTATTAATCAAAAGAGCTGTAGTTACTCTCATTAACAAGGTTCCCCAAATGTTGTCATACCATTTTTATCCTGATAAAATGAAGTATTGTATGCTGATAACTGTTCCATGCTCATATTTGTGTTTATGCTGATCTCATGCAAACATTATCAATTGCTATGAACCGTGTACCTTTTTAAATCAATGCAATATGGGTTAAATGCGGCTATTAGGAAAAAGTAGTGATTCTTCCCTTTTGTCTCATGAATTCAGCAGTTCCCTCCTCCCTTTTTACCTTTGGGTCAAAAGCCAGCTGAACGCTGATTGGACGAAAGCTGACACGTGACCTCAGCCTTAAATGCAGAGGCGCGCATGAAATCGCTCTCTTGTCTTCAAACCCGCAGCTCCCAACCATCTCTCTCTGTTTTACTCCGTAACCATTACTTCCCATTTTTTTAGACTTTTTTTAAGTCTGGTTCCGATACCCGCGAGTTTGGCGAAGCTAACGGCCCGAGCTCAATCACTCTACACCCAGGAAGGAACAAAGGAAGAGTCGACTCGACGTCACTTCGCTGGTCACCAAGGAAACATGGCTCCAGCAACGATGCTCAGCAGGACAATCACGCGATCTTCTACCCCTACCACCAAGTAAGGCGCTGAAATTCAAATCTTTCAAGAAGCCGGAGAAACGGGATCCGTTCTCTGAAGAGTGGTAAATGTGCAGGAATCCTGAAGAGTGTATAAGCCAGATTAACTAGCCGGTTGGGATCCAGACTTTAACATATTAGCCCCAGGTTACTACTCATCCCTTTTCGTTAAGTTAAACTGCTTTTTCCTTCCCTCTGTATGCCCGTCTAAATACTGCAAATAATTCTAAATTCTGTCTCTTATCAACTGCTCATACAATTATACCTGTGGAATGTTGAATAAATATGTGTAAGTAACTCATCAGAGCGTCACGGACAGTTATTAAGCCGGTTGTCACTTCAATCAGAACTTATTTTCAGTGAGAGTGCTCATTTTATTGTCTTAACAGTTTTCCTCTTTGGACTGTAACTTAAAACAAGTTAAAACAACATAAGAGGTGGTGTCCCGTATTAATTAATAAAGTGCTTAGTGCTACAGCTGTCTCTCCTCTGAACAGCCGCCTCATATTACAGTGGAAACCGCTTATAGTGATCACGTTGGTCCAGAGCCAATTTGAACACTATAAGCGGTTGATTACTAAAACCGAATTTGTATTACAGTACAGGTATTTCATATATTTTTTCATGCAGTATATCATCTAAATGCCATTTGTATCGTTTTTCAATGAGAAAAATTAAATGAAACGGATAGCTTCAGCATTTACTGAATTTTATTATCATGCAAGTTTAATTACAGTACTGCGCAGTGCGCAGACATACTGTAGGCTAACTCAAATACAGTACGTAACTTATTCTCTGCTGTGCCGCCGGTGCATTTTTTTTCTTACAAGTCAGAAAAAAAAGTTTGAATTCAATCCGCCTTTCAGCACCCCTGCTCGGATCTATGCTCCTCCGTGCCGGTGTTCTGTCGATTTGTGCTACTTGGCGTGAAAACGAAACTTAGAAAATCGGCTCGGCGCATGCGCAAAACCACGAAGTAGCAATTCTCGACAAGTAGGAGAAATCGAATGAACACCGGCCTCCCATCTTACAAGAACCAGCCTGGAGCTTCCAGCGGTCACACGCGCATTCAATCCGCTCTCCAGCACCCATCCTCGGACACATGCTCCTCCATGACTTCCTTTTTCCAGCCATGATTTGCGCGCTTGCTGCCCGGTGTCAACTCGTTACGTTAGCTAGCGAGGCAGAAGCAGACGTCCAGAAAGGAATCAAGGGAGTAAAAAATAAAATAGCTACACGTAGTTTTAAAATTATTTTTGTACATGTTTACATTCATAAAATGGCCAAAAATGAACATTATAAGCGGATTTCTTGATCACTATAAACGAATTATTTAAACAGCATTTGTATAGAAACGATTCCGTCCCAAGCCTTTTGATCTATATAAGCGGTTGATTACTATATCCGTGACCACTATAAGCGGTTTCCACTGTAACAGTTTCAACTTCCGCTTCAACTGACCCCTCAGCTGCACATTCAGGTAGATAGTGTATCTGCTACAAGCATCAATCTGCCTGGGAACAGAGTTATTAATTTGAGTTATTAATGTCGAACAGAGTTATTAATTTGTCTAATGTTTCCTCTCGTTGCTCCTCTGGTTTAAGTTTAGTCCACAATGTTTTCCCCAATTCTCTGCCGGTTTCTCCTATGAAGTATTTGAACACTTTTACGTTTGTCTTGTCGTCAGAATCTGCTAACGTTATGTCCACATACAGTGAAAACTCCTCTTTCCACGTCTTCCATGTTTTCGGCAGGCAGGTGGAGTTCCAATCCAATGTGGCAGGAGGTTTCAAACCGAATACATCCATCGTCCTATTTCGTTGTATCACGCTGTCTTCAGCTTCCTCCTTCACCTCCACTTCTTCATCTGACATTTGTTTGCGTTGTTGAGTTCGAATTTACCGCTGCCACCATGTTTGTTGTTCGTTTCTCTTATTAAATGAAGACGCACACACAGTACTGCCTTTGTGTCATTTTACCGGTAACTTCAGACAATTGTTTACATCCTGGTGCACCCCTTAAATCCCACCGAGTAAAAACACATACATTGTAACTAGGGATGCACCGAAATGAAAATGCTTGGCCAAAACCGAAAACCGAAAATGAGAAAACCGAATGCAATTCAAAGAATAAATAAATCACGATATTATGAAAATATTTATTTAACACTGACATTACAACAATGCACAATATAAAATAAAATGTTTAACTTGACCACACTCATGAGTACATTAAATAATAATGTACAGGCCTGTAACTGACTGGCTTACTGAAAGATTGTAAAATTAATTATGTTCTCTCATAAAAACACAAAGTGCATTTAAGTCAAGTGCAGTTTCTTCTATTGCTTTTGTCATATTTCTTGCATTGTCACTGACTATGGCATGGACTTTAGATCGATCGATATGCCAGGTGTCGAACATATTGGCGAATGCATCAGAAATGGCTGCTGCTGTATGTGACCCTCTAAAGTCTAATGAATTGAGCAGAATCTTTTGCAGCTTGAAATCTGTGTCGATCCACTGTGCAGTTAGACTGAGCATACTCGTGATGCTGACGTCTGAGCTCCATATGTCGGATTGTGAAACTGATTGCTGAAATATCAGATGCTATAAGCTCATGGACGTGAGTTGCAACAACATTGAACAGCTCAGGTAAACATACGTCTGAGAAATGTCGTCTGCTCGGTATGGCATAACGGGGCTCAATGTGCTCTATCAGCCTACGAAATCCCACGTCCTCTACGACAGAGAACGGCTGATCATCTAACGCAATGAATTCCATAATTTTTTTGTGTAATGCCCTTTGCCTTGGCACCATCACTGGAAAACGTTTTTGCCTTTTCAAAAACGTCCGCCACAGACGGAGTCGGCGTGCTCGGATTGACTTTCCTTTTCTGTGCCGCGTTCTTCTCATATTCTGAATGGCGATCGGGATGTTTAGATTTGAGGTGATAAATTAAACCCGACGTGGAGAAACTCTTTGAAGATGTACCCCCTCTAGAAATTTCAGCTTTACATGATTTGCAAATTGCTATCTGTTGGTCTTTCTCAGATACACTGAAGTACGTCCACACCGCAGACATGTTGGCCCGAGTGCTGTTCGCGGTTTTTGCTTGTGTCATCACAACATTCTGTTTCGGCCTAGTTGTTTCGGTGCTAAAAGTCTTTCGGCCGAAAATTTTCGGTGGCCGAATTTTCGGTGCATCCGTAATTGTAACAAATGTGCCTTAAACCGGCCTGATGCAGTTCCTTTAATCTCAATAACATGTTAACCCTCTGTCATAGAATGCTACGAAGTCCTGGATCAAGAGCAGTTTTTTTTAAGTAAAGGTTTAATTACAGAAATCTCAGACTTGGAAAGGAGAGATCTAGAGGTAACAGGAGGTGTGAAGCTGCAGAGAAGTGTGCAAGACTACAACTCTGCCTCCTGGTCTCAACCCTGGGTCGTCATGTTTTTGGATGACTAATAAATTCGTCCATATTTCTAGAAATGAGAGCCGCTCCTTCCAAAGTGGGATGGATGCCGTCTCTCCTCATCAGACCAGGTTTTCTCCAGAAAGATTGCCAATCATCAGAGATGGGGACTCGAGTCGACTCGAGTCGCTGTTTTGATGACTTCTGACTTGACTTGAGAAAAAATAAAAGACTTGAGACTCGACTCGGACTTGGAAGTTAAAGACTCGGCACTTGACTTGAGACACGATGACTTGAATGAATGACTTCAGTGTTATTCAGTTCATGTTTTCAGTTTGAATATAAAATTAATAAATTGATTTAAAAAATAATATGGATTACCCAGTAGGAGCGCAGGCTGAGAATGGCGTCATGATTGGATCCCTACCCTGTCAATCAGCCATGCCCTCTCTACATACCTTACGTGTTTATTGGAGAGAATAAACTCATATCAGATATGCATCAACATGTCAGGCATGACATGGGGTGGACAGGTTGGACACATTGGCCAATGATGTTTACTGACAGTTACTTATATCTTGTCTTTTCACTTTATTAAGATCAGATTCTGCAGGTAAAATTGCAATAATAAGGTGACTTAACTTGACCTATTACAGGACTTGACTTGACTTACCCAAGAAACAATTACTTGGGACTTACTTGAGTCTTGAAAGCTAAGACTTGAGACTTGCACACGTGTGACTTGGTCCCATCTCTGCCAATTACCTTTGTAGCCCACGTTGTTTGCTGGACACCATCTAGACAACCAGCAGTTGAAGGACGACATGCGGCTAAACATGTCATCACTGGTCAGATTTGGCATAATCCCCAAAGAGAATCTATACTGCTGCAGTATTAATTATTATTAAAGTTATGCTGTTGCTATAGACAGATAATAAACCAAAATATAAATCAGCTGTAGAAAGTTAAGGTGTAGCAGAGAGGAAGGTGTGGTAGAAACCTTTAAAGGTCTCCATCAGTGGGTCGGGGTGTTGTTTCTGTAGCTTAGCAACAACTCAGCTGATGATGTCACTCACAGCGTCAGCAGGTAACTCAGGTGAACTCTCTCAGTGGACAACATGGACAGAAGCTCACAGCCAGCAGATCAACACCTTCCTGATATTCCTGCTGTCATCAGGGCTCATAGCTCATCCATTTTATCCGCCATTGATCTCACATTTCCCATAATGATCAGGGGATTAAATGATTGAAACTTTTTCCTCCCTTTTCCCCATTTTATTTCTGCTCTGCATCCTAGATGTACACCTACAACCAATGTTCCCTCTAAGCTGCGCGTCTGTGCAATCGCGCACTGCTCGCACATTCTCAGCGCACAAGAAAATCTATGCAGCGCATAAAATGAAATTCACCATAAACGGATTAATTAATATCTAATACTAGACCTAATGTAATCTAATTAATTAGACCAATAATGTGTTTTTCTGTACCATTTTTCAATGTAACGCAGTGAGTGACAGGTGTTCAGCCAATGATACGATACGGTTTACTTACGCAATGCAGCCAATCATAGCATTGATAGTGCTTGCATATGTGTCCTGCCCATACGCGCCGTGCAGGTTAGCTAGCTAACAACAGTGCGGTGGAGTTAGGAGTTAAGGGACGCAACCCCTTATCATGGCGAAACGAACGGGCAGCGCCAGCGACACATCCACTCACCAAGCCAAAGTAAAAAAGAAATGCGGTTATTTTAGGATGGAATGGCTGTCTGAGTATGTGCAAACAGAAGAACAAGCGGTGAAACTGGGTGAGATTTTTTCTTTTTCGAGTAAGAAAGGTCTACTTTGCAAAACATGCAGGCTGCATGCAGGCAGCAAGCATGACTCTCACATATAACATACTACACATCTCATGAACAACAAGATTCATGAACAAGATGAAGATTTTTGTCTTTTTCATTTTAAGTGGGCCAAATCGCTTATTTTAAAAGTAAACTAAATTGCTGCTGTGATTTGATTCTCTTAATAAGCCATGTAACTTGCTATGATCCAAGGTTTTGAACAGGTGTGATACTGGTGTGTGGCCACAGCGTGCACATCTGATGTTGCTCACAGTGGTCCTCAGTGGGCTCAGAGAGCTTGTGTGTATGCCCAGACACATGAAAAATTAGAGGGAACATTCCCTACAACTCTGATTTGGGGTCTTACTCCAGGCATTACTCGGACTTTGGAAAGCTCAGTTAGCTGCAGTTTAACAACGTTTTCGTTACCACGGTTGTCAAAACAAATTAAAAAAATTGCCAGAGTTAGCAGCAGAAGTCCTTTCTGCAGCACAGCATCCAAACCGACACAGAAAATTGTCTTAGAAATCTGTATTTTTATTTCAGTAGAAATGTCCCAAGCTGCTGCTGTAGCAGGCTGCTGCTTGTAGGGCGGCGCCATTCTGGAAACCTTTTATGATACTTTACATTTTATAATAGATTTACTGGTTCTCCATGGGACACCTTGAGTTTCAAGGAATCTTTATCTTTATATCTTACATTATCAAACAACATATCCCCCTGACATGTTTTAACAGCTCATTTGTCTTCACCGCAGATAGACTTGATTTAGCTTAATTTTACCTCTTCAGCTAAATTTAGAGATTTTAAAGTTCCATTTTTTTAAATTTAAAAAAATTATTTTCTCTCAGGCTGGGGAGAAGGCAAAAGAAAACAGCTACAGTAATAGCTCCTGCTTGCTGAAGTATGTAGAGGTCGAATGTGAAGGAAACTTTATGATAGCATTCCTTGGACATTTTTTTTGCTTTGCTGCACACACAAAGACATTTTCCCCTCATTCACAACAAGGTTGTAAAGTTAAAATGCCAAAGCATCATGTCTGACTTTGCAATTAGACCTACGGGGCCGTGTGGTGAAATGGAAGACGGCTCGAGGGCCTTTCAGCTGACTTTGTCCCCAGTAGGACACGGCTTGGACCTCCACACTGTAGCCCCGGTTGGGTCGCATGTCCTCCAGCTCCACCTGATTCTGCACACACAGAAACACAGAAACCAAGTCGTCTTTTCGATGTCATACAGTGAAACTGCAGAGTCATTTCTGCATATGGGCTGCTGGGCAGAATAACACAGTTCGTTGAGCAGAGATACAACCTGAAGAGTTCCTTTCACATGTAATCTTTGGGGAGCTGTTTCTGTATAAAAAAAAACACTGCTTATGTCAGACAAGCCTCGTGGTTGTTTTGTTTCCTGTCAAATTCCTGTAAGACGACTATAAGGAAGGTATTACATGTTAATAACTGACCGATGGGGATTTGAACAAGCGGTGAAGTATTTGTCTGCGTTTATTTAAAACATTACAACAATACATGCCCAGTAATATTGTTGTAATGTTTTAAATACTTGAACGCAGTTTTTCTAGAGAAGATAATTGTTTTGTATATGTGATTATCGTCCATTGACTCTTTTGGGCTTTCACATGCGCGAGCGTACAACTAACCGGTGAGTTACATGCTGTTTATAAAGTTGTTTTATAACGTCCACATGCCAGTAATGTGAGAACCATGCATATGGTTTTGATGGTAAGGCTTGTGACTTTATTGTCGGATGGTTTATAAAGTGGTGTGACGTTTCTGCAGTGTGCAAGTTGTTGTTTTACGTGGAAGGTTTAGCTCTTGCCCCTAGCCACCACGTATTAGCCTCGCATGACAGGCTGAGCGAACAGCGCTATCTCCACACAGGGAGCGCAGATTTGCACCTGTCTGTGTCCTCCTATCAGTATTTGACAACCTCTAGCAATGGAAATGCGCTTCAAATGCCCCGGAGTTCTCCTTTAAGGCGAGACACTACAAGGTGAATAGGGTGATATTTTAAAATAATAGATATCACCATGAAACTTCCTCAGTTGATTACCTATACAAGTATGAAAAAAAATGTATTCCAAGTTTTAGAAATTTGTATGTTTGATTATGCAAATTAGGCATTATCTCATTAAATATGCGCACATTTGCGTATATTTCCGAAAGTTAGATCTGAACATATGATAAAGCCAGGTGCAAAATTCTTTTTTCATTTTGTTTACACACAAAATGAAAAGAAAATTACTGAGGGGTTTCAGGATATCTGCTTTCATTTCCTAGGAAATCAAAATATACTGTCCATAGCCTAAAAAACATAGATTTTCGCCATATTTCAAGTTATTTCAAGAGCACCAAAGTACAGTGGCTTGCAAAAGTGTTCAGCCCCCTTTTCTCTGAGTGCAACCAGCTGCCGGATGAAGGCAGCTGGTTGAGTCCACCTGTGTGTAATCTAATCTCAGTGCAAATACAGCTGCTCTGTGACGGCCTCAGGGGTTTGTTAAGAGAATACTGGGGAGCAAACAGTATCATGAAGTCCAAGGAACACACCAGGGACAAAGATGTGGAGAAGTTTAAAGGGTTAGGCTATAAAAGGATTTCCCAAGCTTTGAACATCTCATGGAGCACTGTTCAATCCATCCTACCAAGACACGGCCATCCACCTAAACTTACAGGCCGAGCAAGGAGATGCAGCCAAGAGGCCCAATGGTGACTCTGGACGAACGGCAGAGATCCACAGCTCAGGTGGGGGAATCTGTCCTCAGGACAACTATAGATGGTCAGAGCTGATGGGACGATGGATGGAGCCAAATACAGGGCAATCTGGGAGGAAAACCTGTTGGAGTCTGCAGAAGACTTGAGACTGGGGCGGAGGTTCGCCCTCCGGCAGGACAACGACGCTGAACATAAAGCCAGGGCTACAGTGGAATGGTTTCAAACAAACCATATTTATGTGTTAGAATGGCCCATTTACAGTCCAGAGATCTGAAAACTGCCGTTCACAAACGCTCTCCATCGAATCTGACTGAGCTTGAGCTGTTTTGCAAAGAAGAAACATTTCAGTCTCCAGATGTGCAAAGCTGGTAGAGACATACCCCAAAACAGTTGACTCGCACAAAGTATTGACTCAGGGGGGCTGAATACTTCTTTTATATGTAAAAAAAAAAAGGTTAAATCATGTATAATTCTCTTTGTACCTCACAGTTGTTCCACTTTGTGTTGGTCTATCACATAAAATTCCAATAAAACGTATTTATGTTTGTGGCCGTAACGTGACAAAACGAATACTGTGTGTTGTAACATTCTTCACCTCTCTGACCGTCTTCCTCCTTCTGGCCGTGGATGAAGCGAAGGGATGTCCATCTGCGGTCCAGCTCCAGCCGACCTTGTAGTGGTGGATGGGAACATCCGGGTCAGCAGGAACACTCCAGCTGATCCTGGCTGACACTACCCTGCCGGGGCCGAAGCTCATATCAGCCACTCTCAGCTCAGTGGGAGCTGGAGGGTTGGAGGGGTCTGAGAAGAGAAGGTGGACGGCGAGGCAAAAGGTGTCACTAAGCACTGACAGGTATCCCACACATGCACAAACACGCTGGATGCCCGTCTGACCTCTGCTGGAGAGGATGTGTCTGCTGGGCGTGGTGAAACCTCTGGTACCGTGGATGTTGACAGCAGCCACTCTGAACTGGTACCAGCGACCGGGCCGGATGTCGGACAGCCTCACTCCCTGCTTTGTGGTCTACATGATGAATGTAAAACAGACAGCCACTGTCTTTTTATCTCCACATCTTTGAAAACACCTAGAACAGCGGCAGAGGACTAACCTGTGCAACCACCTGCCAAGAGGTGGCAGCGTCCTCACTGGGCTGGATGCCGAAGTTCCACCTCCTCTGCAGGATCCAGACCACTGGTTCGGCTGAGATGTTGAAGCGTGAGGACCAGCGCACCTCCAGCTCACCAGAGGAGTCTTCCTCAAAGTCCAGCTCCTTCCTGGGCTTCAGAGGAGCACCTACACCAGGACAACCAGGAAAATACATCTGAAGCAGTGTTTCTCAGAGTCTAATTATCCTCCAGAAAACATCTGTTACGATGCATAACCATGGCAACAGGAGAGTTCTTCTGTCAGGATCTGTATTCTTGGTTATATTTTGTACTTGGTTATTGGTGTCTTTATTCAGTACTTTGTGTTTTCTGTATTTAGATTTAGGCCCCGTTTACACGATAGGAAGACGCAGATATTTTTCTGCGGTTTGGCCTCTCATTTACACCAAAACCCCGTTTTTATCACAGAAAACGATTATTTCTAAAACCTCCAGCCAAAGTGGAGATTTCTGATAACGCCGGTAATGTGTTGCCGTGTCAACTGGGAGAAACGGCATTTTAGGCTCTTAAATGTCACATTATGCGCCAGAAAATGCAAACGTCATGCGAGCGCCTTATGTTTACAGTTTCTTTGGCTACTGATCAGGATTATCATGGATGATGTTAAAGTTCTACTAATTTTTACGTTTGTGGCCTTATTGCATTTCCCACCCCAAACCTGCTCGCACAGTTCAAAATAGAGGAGCACCACTCTTCCGTGGCCGCTCCTGCATCCAGTATCCACTGACTGTCTATATTTCCCTCTTATTGCCTTCAGTTTTGTTGTGATATTTGCTCGCGTTATCTCCTCCTTCACATGAGGAAAGTCCTCGATTCTGAGGATTTTTATTGGCTTGCATGGCTTTATTCCTTTCCCTACACTCCCGCCAATAGGTTTGGCATAGTTATTATGGCGCTTGACGGCGTATTTATGCGGGTTGATGTAAATGACAAGTATTTTGAAAACGATGTTGTGTGCAAGATGTCATTATTGAAAACGGAGGGGGGGAAATATTCGTTTCTCTAAATACCCGGCTATGTGTAAATGTGGCCTTAGTCTTTGTTTCATTTTAGTTCTGTTAATTCGGTATTCAGTTATGTTTTATTTTCTCCTTGTGTATTCCCTTGGTGTGCTCTCTCTCTCCTCAGTCTCTCTCTCTCCTGCCCTTTGCTCTCATTCACTCACCTGCAACCCGTTTCCAATCAACCACCAGTTCCTACTCCAGTAATCACCTCCCCATTATATATGTCTGTCTTGTCCAACCACTCCTTGCCGGATCCTCTTCATTTCCTTCTCAACTTTGTTCTTTAGTCTTGTCATGTCCCCTGGTCTTGTTTTGTCCCCCTGGTCTGTTATTTCTAGTCCGCCTTCCTCGTCTGTCCTTTTGGTAGTATTTTGTTGTTTTCCAGTTTCATGTCCAGTTTAGTTTTTGATATTCCAGCTTTGCTGCGCTTTTGGTTTATATTCCTTTGTCAAATAAACCCTTTAACTTTATTTTGCCTCCCATCGTGTCTGCACCTGGGTCCTCCCCGAAACACATCATGACATCTTCACCTGTTGGAGCAGCTAACTGAGCTTTGTAAAGGCCAAGTAATGCCTGGAATAAGACCCCAAATTAAGATGAGTTGAAGAGGAGACGTCTTAGGATGCTGAGCAGGAACCAAAGGGAGAAGGAAGTTTAAACCATTTATTCTCTTGATCATCATGGGAAATGTGAGATCACTGGTGGATAAAATGGATGAGCTATGAGCCCTGATGAAGAGCAGGAATGTCAGGAGACCTGGCTGCAGGAACAGCTCTAACAGCTCTCTGCTCAGCTTTAAGACTATCCGGGCAGACAGAGACTGCAGACAGAGCGGTAACAGGAAAGGAGGAGGATCACAGAGCTGATTAACAACAGATGGTGTAATCCTGGACCTGGCTGCAGGAACAGCTCTAACAGCTCTCTGCTCAGCTTTAAGACTATCCGGGCAGACAGAGACTGCAGACGGTAACACTAAAGGAGGAGGATCACAGAGCTGGTTAACAACCAGACCTGTTTTTCCTGTTTTGCTGAAAAGTGATATATAAATAAATTTCACTTCACTTCATTTCCTCAGCTTTTTGTGATCCCTTCTATACAGACAAACTCCACCTGACTCCGATTTGTAACATAACACATTTTAATGTAACTGAAAAAGTGTATCCAATAAAAAGTGGCCCCAAAGTCAGAAGATGTCATTTTAACAGGAGGATGTTTTCACATTAATGCTTCATTTAGGATTTCAGTTGCTTTTTTATCATTATCTTTTTTACGATGCACCAAACGTTTGAACAGTTAGCTTCACATATATTGATGCTATGTATCACCTATGCTACCTGGGGCCACTGCCCTGCATGTTTTTATGTTTTCGTGCTGTGATGTACCTCATTTAAATTAAATTTACTGTTCTCAACAGCTTGCCCTCACCTTCTGCACTAACCTGGTAATTGACCTTTTAGTTTGAGCCTGGTGTGTCTAGGCGGGGCAGCATGCAGGTCAGCGGCCCCTGAGCACCAGAGTTGAGGAACACTTTACCATACCATAAGACTGGTATGGGACTGGCACAGAAAGGGGAAAACTATTGTCCTTAGATATTGATTTTTTTTATCTTATTCCCAGCACAGATTGGTCCATATCATCTGAACTGAGAGTCTTAAAGCCTGGGCTGGTATCAAGGACACTGCACCTAGCTGGTCTTACTCCTACCTTTTACACAGAACCCATACTGTCACCATAAGTAAATACACATCCCATACAGCTCATATTACCTGAGGTGTACCGCAAGGCTCTATTTTAGGTCAGATTGTATTCTCTGTTTATGGCTGTGTTCAAAACCGTATACTACATACTACATACTTGCAAACTGCATACTTCCATTCTGCATACTGCATACTCATCGATCAGACTTTATGCAGAGCGTTTACCCACAATGCATTTCGCTCCTGCCCAAGCCGAAATTAAGCTCTAAACTCTGTAAACTTTAGCAACATTTGAAACATTTTCAGGCGAGAAAGTAGTCGTTTAGATCCCCAACGTGTTGTATCGTAATGGCTTTCCCTATGATAAAAGGCACAAGGTATTTTTTTTTTGTGAAAATAACCGGAATTGCGTTGCTCACCCTTAGTAGTGCCGAATTCGTCGGAACAAAATTGTAAATAGCCGGTATTTTGTCAGATTTTCAACACGTTGGGGTGACGGCCCACTTTACGACTACTTTCTCGCCGGAAGTGAACCTACCCTCGTTTTAGCCAGCTTGAATTTGCCGTTTTGACAGGAAATGACGATCGGCGACGCCACGTTACGTTGCATCTTGGGTAGTTTGAGTATGAGTAGTAACCTCATGATGCATACCCAACATTTCGGCGAATCTAGTATGCATCCGAGAACTTCTCGCATACTAAGTAGGAGTAGTAGGAGAAGTATGCAGTTTCGAACACAGCCTATGTTTCCCCGAGGCGGAGTCATCATGCATCACAACACGCAGCTATACCTTCAGCTGAGACCTGATGACCAAAGAAGTCCAGCTCCTGTAGTTTGCAGTTATCCACACATTTATCTTCTAGCCAAGATTACTGTAACTCACTCAGGGATTTCCTGCTCCAGCTGGACCAGAAAGCAGCAGCTCGGCTTCTTCCTGATTCTAACAGACATCCCATAGACCCTAGTCCTGGCTGCCCTGCACTGCTTCCCTGTACGCAGAATTCTCTCATCGGTTTTAAAGCTCTTATGGTTCTGACCACCAGCTATATATCAGAGATGTTGACCCCATACGGTCCACCTCGCAGTCGTTAGTCGGGGCTTAGATCTAGAGGTTAGCCGGGCCTTTGCTATCAGGGCCCCTCGGCTTTGGAACAACCTGCCTGAGGAAAGTCTTTTAAATCACTTCTTAAAACCCATTTTTATAGACTGGCATCCCAATGACCTTTATTTATTCGGGACCAAGCAGTGAAACTGCAAGGACCCTATTGTTTCTGTATGAGTTATTCTTCTTTTTCCGTCTTCCGTCTTCTTATTCTTTGCAAAAGGTACTCGAAAACTCATGAAATTTTGCAGGCACCACCTGCCAGTCGACAACATGAAAAAATCTGGATATTATTTTTTTGGGAGTCACTCATTGACTCTGTAGCGCCCCCTACGATACTTAAAAATGGTCCCCGCATTGGGGTTAGTTTCACGTGGGATGACAAAATTCGGTACACTCATTCATCATGCCCAGACACACAAAAAAGTCTCTTGTCGCCATGGTCCCACGTTCACAGGAAGGCGGCCATTTTGAATGGAAGGTGTGTTTTGGTGCCATTTTTGGCCAATTCCACGCCTTGCATATGATTGAACTTGTCCTACATATTTAATGCTACAGACTTCAAACTTGGCCAGGTTACTCTTAAGACATGGGGGGAAAAAATCATGGAGAAACCTCAAAGTTCGATGACTCGCCATCACTCACCACAAAAAATGAAGTTGCTTATAACTCCCAAATACATTATCCAATCTGTCCCAAACTTCATACGGTGAATGCTGGACCCAGCCTGAACGCGTACATATTATTATAGTGCCATCCACCTATAGCGCCACCTGCTGGTGGTTGGAAACGTCTTTTTTCCCCCACACCTCGCATTTGATCGAACTCCTCCTACAGATTTAATGGTAACAGTTCCAAACTTGGCCAGGTTACTCTTAAGACATGGGGGAAAGGATCATGGAGAAACCTTTCCAAACTCTGAACGGTGTGGGCGTGGCCAGGCGGTGAAAATCGTGTGATGGCGTTTGTGGTTTGAAAGCCTTATCATCATCGCAAGGTCATGAAACTTGGCACATATGTCCACCCTGACGACCTCGTACGTATGTGGGCGGAGCAAAATGGCTCAGTGGCGCCCCCTAGAAATTTTCAAAAACTGTTCCGCATTGGGGTTATTATGTGCTCGTACGTACGCAGAAGGTATCGTGCGTGTGGGCGGAGCTGCGCGACTACGCCCTCCAGCAAATGCCCCAACGTGCGCACAGGCTCTCTCCCGCTCAAGGCTGCTTGTTTTTGAAATTTTCAAATTTTCTTCCCATTAATGTTGTCCTTTTATTCCTCGCTGTTTGGTTCTCATCTTACCCTGAACTGGTAATGGTTTGGCTCACAGTTTCCTCCACCTGGTCTGTCACTGCGCCTTTTAAACTCTGTTTCGGTCCCTATTGACTGAACTTACCCTTGTAAAGGTCTTTGGGAGACTGGCAGGTGTGTCCACAGCCGTTCGAGCAGCATTTCTTCTGGGCAGAACATTCTCTGTCACGGTCACAGCTCTCCACACAGGCGGCTGCAAAGCCACCGGCTCTCTCTGGAGGCGGACAGCCGCCCTGTTTCACTGGGAGCACCGACCGAAGGAACTCACAGCTGGTCACACACTCCCAGTGCTTCTTGGGAAACACCCGCTTGAAGAGACAGATTAGATTAGAGTTCATGATGTTCTTTTTTAATCCCAAAAACGTTACTAATATCAACATGTAATGTTCCTCTGAATGGAAATAATCCCATTTGCACCCAGATGGAATCTCTTAAGCGTTGCCTTCACTATTTAGCCTCCCTTCCCCCTTTGTTACTCTAAGTCTAAAGCCTCCCAACTATCAGTGTTGTTTTACTCAGCATTCAGAAGACTCATTGTTTAATTATGAACACTTTTCAGTTAGTTACGGATTATCGATGTGGTGAGCGCTCACATTGCATGTGTATTACAGAAAATAACCAACAAACTGACAGCAGTAGAGACTCTCACTAAGCTGCAGAACACATAAAGTGGATATTAGGGACCTTTAGTGTGAGAACACAGCTATAACCAATTCTACACCCTTTTCTCTCCGCATAGACCTCGGCTTGTTACAACCAAAAAGGTAAGTTTGAATTTAATCAGGGCTTGTGTTCTAAATGCATCATGCTTCTTTAGATGAAGTTGGTAAAACAGTGGGATGAAAAGTGGTTGCTGCACATCCACAGTCTTTAGCTAACTCTGCTGGAACATTAGCCTCAGATAGAGTTTATCCACTGATAGAGTTTATTGATGCTGGGAACCCTGCTGTGCTGCTGCTTCTGGATCTCACAGCGGCCTTTGATACAGTAGACCATGCAGTCCTTGTATCCCACCTTGCCCAGTATGTAGGCATCCGTGGCACCGCTCTCCAATGGTTTAGGTCATATCTGGCAGGCAGGAGTTTTGCTGTCATGATTGGTGACCTCTGTTCCTCAGACTCACCCTTGTCCTGTGGGGTACCACAGGGTTCTATTCTCGGCCCTATTCTATTTTCTTTATATTTGCTATCCCTGGGATCACTAATCGAAAAACACGACCTGTCCTTCCACTTTTATGCTGACGACCTTCAGTTATACTTGCTAATGCGACCAAATGATGACACTGCTTTCTCCAAGCTTCTGGACTGCATCTCAGACATAAAGCAGTGGCTTGCACAGAACTTTTTACTCTTGAATGACGACAAGACTGAATGTATTTTATTTGGTACTTCAGTGATGTTAAATGCTTTTACTTTAAATTCTGGTTCTCTGGCCCCGCATTTTAAATCTCACGTGAAAAATCTTGGTGTTACATTTGATAGTGGGCTGAAGTTTGACAGACAGATCAGCTCAGTCGTCAGCACAAGCTTCTTCCAGCTCCGCCTGTTGGCCAAAGTGAAGCCCTTCCTCAGTCGGCAGGACCTTGAAAAGGCAATCCATGCTTTTATCAGCTCCAGACTGGATTACTGCAACGCTCTCTATGTTGGCCTCAGTCAGACCTCTCTGTCACGTTTTCAACTTGTGCAGAACGCTGCTGCCCGATTTTTAACAAACACTTCTAGGCGCAAACACATTACTCCTGTGCTATCGTCTCTCCATTGGCTTCCGGTACGATTCAGAATCGATTTTAAACTCCCGTTGTTTGTTTTTAACGCCACTAATGGCTTGGCACCTTCTTATCTGTCGGACATTTTAACTTTTCGCAACTGCGGTAGAACCCTGCGCTCTTCGGGTCAGCTTCTTTTAGAGGTCCCAAGGTCGAGATCTAAACAGTGGGGTGATCGTTCCTTTGCCATTGCTGCTCCTAGACTGTGGAACAAACTGCCCCCTGATATCCGCACCATCACTGATCTCGGCCTTTTTAAATCGAAGCTTAAGACCCACCTTTTTAGACTGGCGTTCAAACTCTGATTAGGGCCACTATGCATCCATTCTATCCGCTCTTTTTTAATTATCTTAATTTTATACAAATTTTATTCAATTAATTTTATTGCACTTGTGGAAGGCGTTTAATGCCCTGCAGCACTTTTAACACTTTTAGCACTTTTACCATTTCTGAATCGTGTTTTATGTTTTGTTTTATGTATTGTTGTTTTTATCCTGTTGTAAAGCACTTTGAGTACCAGTTGGCTATTGTAAAGGGCTATATAAATAAAGTTTGATTGATTGATTGATTGATTGATCCACTGGGCTCTGATATCCTCTGAGGCTGCTGCTGGATGGAAGATGCATGCTCCTCAGTGCAGCTGACAGCAGAACATTTCCACCAGAAGCTGGCTTCATCCGTCCAGCAGGGTGGATGTTAGTGGGCGGGTCTTAGCAGAGGAGGCGGAGTCAACTTAAGGAGAAGTAAGTACTCAAGTAAAAGTACTGTTACTTCAGAATAATATGACTGAAGTAAAAGTAAAAAGTAGTCATCCAAATAATTACTTGATTAAGAGTAAAAAAGTGCTTGATGAAAAAAACTACTCAAGTACTGAGTAACTGTTGAGTAACGTCTGATTTATTTGTTAACACAAGGATTCAATCAGACAGACAAAAATACTAAATAATCATCTTCAGGCAAATTAGAGTTCTTCCAATTGATAAAATGAATTAAAATGAATTAATTAATTACAAAATAGCTTAAATTAAGATAATCCAGGTAAATTCAAGAACTTCAATAAAAAATAAAAGAGACTTAGGAAATGTTTAAAACATATGTAACCCATATGTAACCTAAAAAACAAACATTCACCTATCCATGGGGGAAAAAAACTAATTTAGGAAATTTACCGCTACATGTTTCCTCAAGTTAGATGTTGAGTTTCTGCTGAAATGTGCGTTTGTTTTGGTTGACACAGAAGACACATAATGTAGCTGCTGTTTGGCACTCTTTGTAAGGTAAACATGCTTTCAGTATGAGGCTTCGTCTGTGTCTTCATTTCCGACCGTTAATTCTGACATTTTTTTATCTGTTTCTTTGTTTGTTTGCTACGACTGCTAATGCTAAAGCTAAACCGTCCCGCAGCTGAGATTGAGTATTTTGGCGGAAGTCTCTCTCTCTGTTAGAATGAAACATTAAAATGAGGCGTACGCGGGGGAATAAAAATAATGAGGCGTAGAATACCAAATAGGTAAGAAGAAAAGTAACCAGCTTATTGTAGCCTAATGTAGCGGAGTAAGAGGACAGTTTCTGCTGCACACATCTACTCAAGTAAAAGTAAAAAAGTATAGAGATTTAAAACTACTCCGAGAAGTATAATTTTTTCAAAAACTTGCTCAAGTAAATGTAACTGGTTACTACCCACCTCTGGTTAAATGTACATTATAAATAACAATAAAAGATATAATAACACGGGGCCAGGAGCAGCACTACACACCAAGCCTCTACCACTGCCAAGCTGGAGCGTCGACAGCTTGGCAGAGTCCTGTTTCGACCTTTTCATTGTTGCATTTACCTGCTGTTTTGTTGCTGTTGTACACATTTCAAACTAAGCTTAAGGTTAAATGTAAAAGATTAAATGGGTAAAGTTATTCTGGTTAGGCCAACATCCTAAAACTCACCCTGTTGGACAAGGTTTTGCATAAAAACATCATTTTCCTGGTTTACTGGCTGCTGAGTCCTGTCTCCTCAGCCAAATACCAAAAAATGTTGGAGAAACAAACCAAGATTGTGTCCTCATTTGCAAGAGTACAGTTTTATGTTACATAAGGTTTTTTCAGTGTGACTGGGCTGAAGTCAGGGGCGGTTCTAGGGGCAGGGCCACAGGGGCATTGGCCCCAGCTGAAATCTGATTGGCCCCCTGACATGCCCCTGTCCTGTCACTCATGTGTCTTTTGTCCGGTTCAGTTCCCGTCACAAAAACCAAAGAATAATGCTGTTTTAGAGGAGTGAAATGTACAGTAGTCACCCACATGCAACTTTGTGTATGTTTGTGGGAGAGATGATGTGTCACTTTACCATCATTAAAATTGCACTAACGAAGCTGCACTGTTGTTGCTCTGTATATTGGTTACTGTGTATTGTTGTACACACCTTGTACATTTTATATACATATATTTTTATTCTTTATTTTTTATCATTATATCCTATGTTACATGTTTGCATCTTACGCCGCAGCAAATTCCTAGTTAGTGAACACTGTTCACTAACAATGGCAATAAAACGAATTCTGATTCTGATTCTGATTTTGAACTGACAGTATTTGTGAAAAAGTAAAAAGGTTTTAAAAAATGAAATAAAGTGCTGGATTTTCTCACATGCTGTGTGTGTTTGAGAGCATTTTGTCTATGTACAGTAAAAATGCATGTAAAATTGGTTAGGATTTTTTTTTTTTTTAATTACGTGTTTAATTAAGTGTTTGGACATGGTGTGACTGGTGAAATATATATATACAGTACCTTACTAAAACAGGGAATTGTGTGCAAGGGTGTTGGACAAATTCTTGGCCCCTCTATGAACACTGTGGCCCCTTAATGGCCCCTTACTCAGAAATATCCTAGATCCGCCACTGGCTGAAGCATGATGTATTATTAACTTCACTTCTTTTACAGAATTAAGGCTTTCTTGCTTTGGTTACTGGATGCAAATGTACAGTATGTTACTGTAATATATGTGAATCATCCTTGCAGAATATGAACAGATATGATATCTGACACATTAACGATGACTGAAACCTCTGTTGGCGCTGAATTCATTGCAGAGATGTTGTTTTAAGTTACTTGAATGTGATTCTGTCAGATGAGGTTATAGAATCAGGATTTTATTAGAGCAGAGCGACAGTCTGGAAAGGCTTTAAGTGACCGTGAGGTGCCACGTATGGGCCCTAATGGGCTGATTTTCACTCCCAGTTTCTGACTAAAGAAGCTTCAATGGGAATTCAGCTGTATCAATATACACTTGTGATAAAAATGTGCAAAAAGATGAAATCTCGTCCGATTTTGGATTTGAAAGTCCAAGTTTTTTCAGACTAACACCAGAATCCATTTTTTCTTGAGTCATATAAACACACTTATTGAGAAATGCTCATGTTCTTAATAACCTGGCCCACAGAAAGTGCTCACAGAAGGCAGAACACACAGTTCATGGCGACTGATTGTGTGTCACGGTTTACCTCACACAGCTCTCTGCAGTTGTTTTTCTTCTTCAACCTCCAGGAGTCTTTGCACGGCTCCAGGCACTGTGAAAGTGAAAGCAGGGATTGTAAATATGATCAACAACTAAAAGTGAAAGGAAACATTCTGATAATCAGTATTTACAGCTTCCCTTACCACTGAAAGTGTCTCAGAATGTAATCCAATCAGCATCTCTATTAAAACTATTACTCCTAAATGGTAGAAGGAATTATTCCGACGGTGAGTTTCATCATCAAACAGGAAAGATTAGCTATTCCTTTAGATTATCTAGTGCTGTTGAAGGAAGCTTTAATGCCAGCAGTCTGTCTCTTAATGCAGATTAGAAGCGGTTGGCGAGCAGGGAGGAGTCTAAACCATTTGAGGAGTTGGTTACTTCCTCCATCAGGATGGACGATTGGTTTTGTGAGAGAGCAGTTTACCAAAGGAACCCAAACTCGCAGCAGATGTTTCGGCAGAACAGAATTCTAACTCGGATACTGTCATGTCCATGGGGGTTTTCCCCATGTTTTGAGTTCTTAGTTTTGTGTTTTATCATGTTTTAGTTTATTTCATGCCTTAGTTTTCTTAGTTCAGGTTTTGTATTTAGTTTTGCCCTTGTTTTCCCCACAGTTTCTGGTTCCTGAGTCCCCATGTTCAGGACATTAGTTCATTGTTCACCTGTCGATTTTTCTCAGCTGCATCCAGTCATTCAATCAAGCCACGCCACGCCACGCCACGCCACACCACCTCACGCCACGCCACCTCACGCGAAGCCCAGCCAAGTTAAGTGCTTTCATTCAGAAAATGGCGCCAAGCGATTGTGAGGTCTGACTTTTTCTGGATAAACGATTTTGTGATGCAAATGTATTACTCTGTTGACCGCATATTGTTTTGAGAAGCAAGACGCTTTATTTTTGTGGCCCCAGCCAACTAGCCGGACTACCTTTCGTCAACGCCAAAACTCAGCTGGAACTCGGCTCACAGGACGCAGCAGGGGGTAAGTCAATGTTCATAAATGATATTGCTAATATGGGATGTCATACAGCTTCATGTCAAAAGAGGCGAACTATCCCTTTAAGGCAATTTGCCCGAGTTATTTAGGGGTAAAACGTGCTAGAAACGGGAGAAACGGGCCGAGCTCGTTTAGGTCAAGCGCTTGTTAACGAGAGTTTGTGCGGTTTATACACTTGAAAACCACGGGTTCATTTTGTATCTTTCCTGTTAAAATGTATTTTGTTGAGATGTGAACAAAACTGTGTATGTAAAGAAATGTGGTGATTAGATAAACTGAAATGGCTTAAAGAGAACACATTTCACTGAGGTTGTGGAATAGTTGAATGTAAGTGATGTGAACAAAGAACCTGCCGAATTGTATAGTGAAGACTCATGTTTACTGTTTACATAGCTTTTATTTTGTGTAAAATAAATCAGACTCGGACACATTCTGGAGGAAAACAGAGACGCATCGTGTCTTCATTACTCCGCTCTTCACCTGCTTTTACAGGTAACATATTTGCCATCGCGGTCCCCATCCTCGGGACCCATAACAATTACATCCTTCATCTAATTTACAGTTCGGTAGAATTCCAATTTCACGTGCACGCCGTACCTTTTAAATGGAAACCTTTGATAGAGAACATTTAATGGGAGAAGGGCTGTGTATTCGTGCATGAAGGTTTATTCTTCTGCAGTGGTTCGTTCACAGACCTTTTGAGGTTGGTACCCAGTAGAAGATGCTGCCTGTTAACAGTGAAGAACTTCAGTGAAATTCACTTCACCAAATCATCTGAACCGATAATTGTTATGAATTATATTCATTACTCAGGACATTAGCTCTCCCTCACTTCAAAGTGTGCGTGTTTTACTGAAGGCAATCTTTTTGGCTGTTGACTGTGCTCTGTGCAGGTTTTGATGGGAACAGGTTGATGCTTGTGTGCTCGTGATTCTGCAAACAAAAAGTAAAAAGTTAATGGACATCTTCCTGTTTTCTCTGGCTGTTTCTGGAGCATGTCAAATGTTAACAGCATGGCCCTCTATAATATGAAACTCAATCCTCTGCTGGTAAACGGAGGCCACCCGGGGGAGCCAGTCAACGCTGATTGTAATTTCATGCTGTCATGAGAAACAGTGGGGAGAAGAATGATGTACAATAGCATCACAAGGACAAGAGTAAGTCGCAGAAGCACTTTAAATGCTTGGGAAACTTGTGCTTACTTTGGTTTGTGGAAACTATGTCTGCGTCTGGAGCTTGGGTTGATTCTGTTGTTGTTTACTTCACTTGCCGACTAAACGTTACACAAAACTAATTCAATTCAATTCAATAAAACTTTATTAATACCCAAAGGGAAATTATTTAGCTAACGAAATAAAATATAAACCAGCTGACAAACATGTAGAAAGTTGAAGTGTAGCAGAGAGGAAGGTGTGGTAGAAACTTTCAGAAGTCTCCATCAGTGGGTTGGGGTGTTGTTTCTGTAGCTTAGCAACTACTGAGCTGATGATGTCACACACAGCGTCAGCAGGTAACTCAGGTGAACTTTCTCAGTAGACAACATGGACAGAAGCTCACAGCCTCAGTGACATGTCCAGGATTACAGCATCTGTTGTTAACCAGCTCTGTGATCCTCCTCCTTTCCTGTTACCGCTCTGTCTGCAGTCTCTGTTTGCCCGGATAGTCTTAAAGCTGAGCAGAGAGCTGTTAGAGCTGTTCCTGCAGCCAGGTGTCTTCCTGATATTCCTGCTGTGTCCTCATCAGGGCTCCAAGCTCATCCAATTTATCCACCAGTGATCTCAGACTTTTCCATGATGATTAAGGGATGAAATGGCTTTTTTCTCCATTTTGTTCCTGCTCTGCATCCTAGATATCTCCTCTTCATCTAATCTTGATTTGGGTTCTTATGCCGGGCATTATATGGGTTTTGGAAAGCTGATTTAGCTACTCCAACAGGTTAACAACTTTCCTGTACCACAGTTAATTCATAGCCTTGATCACAGCTGTCATTTGGATTCTTTACGATTCCTCCCAGAGAGAGATTTTGAGTTGTAAGTTTCACATCTTAGTTTGGTTAATCTCGTTAATGATTTCACAGCCTTTTGTTTCCTCCGTGTGGAGCGATTCTTTGTTTGCATAACTTTTCTTCCTCTTCCATGTTTGGAAGACGTGCATGGGATCATTTCAAAGCCTGCATTGATTTCTCTGTCTCTGATGTTTGACCCTGTTCCCTTCAATAAAGATTGTTTATTGAAGAACCAGAATCCCTGCATCTGCATACTAGGTTCCAGCCTGGTCCTGACAAGTTTAATAATGTGCTTCAGTGGTTACCAAGTACTGCCAGTGTACAAGGGCAGGGATGGAGTCGAATTGTGTCGATTAGTCCTAAAATAGGCCATGTTGCTATCCACTGTTATAATAATTGTATTAAAGCAATGACACACACTAGCTTGACCCTATTCAAACATCAAAAGACAGCAGCACAGGCACTTTATCAGAATCAGAATCAGAATCGCTTTTTATTGCCAGGTATGTGGACACACACGAGGAATTTGACTCCGGTTACACCTCACTCTCTTTAGTGCAACAATTACAAAAAAATAGACAAAAAAATAGACATAGAACAAGATTAAATCAGAAGTGCAAATTGGTGCATGGTGCAAGGATGAAACACTGAAGTCCGGTTTTAGCTGTTTAACACAGAGACAGCCTGAGGGAAGAAACTGTTCCTGTGTCTTGTTGTTTTGGCGTACAGAGTTCTGTAGCGCCTTGCAGAAGGGAGGAGTTTAAACAGTTTGTGTCCAGGGTGTGATGGGTCTGTAGAGATGTAACCTGCCCGTTTCCTGAGTCTGGACAGGTACAGATCCTGGATGGAGGGCAGGCTGACACCAATAATCTTCTCTGCAGACCTTATTGTCCGTTGCAGTCTGTTTTTTTCCTGTTTGGTGGTTGATCCGAACCAAACGGTGATGGATGAACAGAGAACAGACTGAACAATGGCGGTGTAAAACTGGATCAGCAGCTCCTTAGGTAGGTTGAGCTTCCTGAGCTGCCGCAGGAAGTACAACCTCTGCTGTGCCTTTTTGCTGGTAGTGACTGTGTTGGTCTCCCACTTCAGGTCCTGAGAGATTGTGGGGCCCAGAAACCTGAAGGATTCCACAGCAGACACTGCGTTGTTGGTGATGGTGATGGGTGGCTTCTCCTAAAGTCCACTGTCATCTCCACTGTTTTTAGCGTGTTCAGCTCCAGATTGTTCTGACCACACCAGCAGACCAGCCATTCAACCTCCCGTCTGTATGCAGACTCATCACCGTCCCGGATGAGGCCGATGACTGTTGTGTCATCTGCAAACTTCAGGAGTTTAACAGACGGGTCTCTTGAGGTGCAGTCGTTGGTGTAAAGGGAGAAGAGCAGTGGGGAGAGTACACACCCCTGGGGGGCACCTGTGCTGATGGTCCGGGTGCTGGATGTGATGCTCCTCAGCCTCACCTGCTGCTTCCTGTCAGTCAGGAAGTTTGTAATCCACTGACAGGTGGAGGAGGGCACAGTGAGCTGGGTGAGTTTGTTGCGGAGGATGGCTGCGACGATGGTGTTGAACGCCGAACTGAAGTCGACAAACAGGATCCTGGCGTACGTCCCTGCAGAGTCGAGGTGTTGCAGGATGTAGTGCAGTCCCATGTTAACGGCATCATCCGCTGACCTGTTCGCTCGGTAGGCGAACTGCAGGGGGTCCAGCAGGGGGTCTGTAATGTCCTTCAGGTACCCCAACACCAGTCTCTCGAAGGACTTCATGACTACAGATGTGAGGGCAACAGGCCTGTAGTCGTTCAGTCCTGTGATGGTGGGTTTCTTGGGGACCGGGATTATTGTGGAGAGTTTGAAGCATGAGGGGACTTCGCACAGCTCCAGGGATCTGTTGAAGATCAGGGTGAAGATGGGGGCCAGTTGGTCAGCGCAGACCTTCAGGCAGGAAGGTGACACACCGTCTGGGCCGGGTGCCTTCCTGATCTTTTGTCTGTGAAAGACTGACAGAACATCCTCTTCACAGATCGTGAGTGCTGGTGGGGGGTCAGAGGGGAGAGGTGGTAGAGTGGCAGGTGATGTCAATGGGGGGGGGGAGGTGGAGAGGTGTGAATGTGTCAAACCTGCAGTAGAACACATTCAGCTCGTCAGCCAGTTGATGATTCGCTGCAGTGTTTGGGAATGGTCTCCTGTAGTTGGTGATGGACTGCAGACCTCTCCACACTGACGCTGGATCGTTGGCTGAAAGGCTGTTTTTAATCTTTTCAGCGTAGCTCCTCTTGGCTGCTTTCACCTCCATTGTCAGCGTGTTTCTGGCCTGGTTGTACAGGACTCTGTCCCCACTTCTGTAGGCCTCCTCCTTGGCCTGACGAAGTTGCCTGAGTTTTGCAGTGAACCAGGGTTTGTTGTTGCTGTATGTGCGGAAGGTTTTGGTGGGCACACACATGTCCTCACAAAAGCTGATGTAAGATGTCACGGTATCAGTCAGTTCATGCAGGTCTGAGGCTGCAGTCTCAAAAACACTCCAATCAGTGCAGTCAAAGCAGGCTTGTAATTCCATTTTGGCGTTGTTGGTCCATCTCCTCACCGTCTTGACCACAGGCTTAGCAGATTTCAGCTTCTGCCTGTAGGTCGGGATAAGATGAACCATGCAGTGGTCAGAGAGTCCCAGGGCTGCACGGGAGACAGAGTTATATGAGTTCTTAAAAACAGTGTAACAGTGGTCCAGAGTGTTTGTGTCCCTGGTGGGACACTTAATATGCTGTTTATATTTTGGCAGTTCGTGGCTGAGGTTTGCTCTGTTAAAGTCCCCCAAAACAATGAGCAGAGAGTCCGGGTGTTTTTTCTCCACGTTATTAATCTGGTCGGCCAGGTGTTGTAACGCCTCAGTAACACAGGCCTGAGGAGGGATGTAGACTCCGACCAGAACAAACGAGGAAAACTCCCGCGGCGAATAGAACGGTTTACAGTTGATGAAGAGTGTTTCTAGTTGAGCACTGCATGATTTGTTTAGGACTGTGACATCAGTACACCAACCTTCGTTAATGTAAAAGCAGATTCCACCTCCCCTCGTTTTCCCCGTAAGCTCCGTTATCCGGTCCGCTCGGTGCAGGTGAAATCCAGGCAGGTAGAGAGCAGTGTCCGGGATGTGCTCACCGAGCCAGGTTTCGGTGAAGCACAAGGCAGCACATCTGTTGAAGTCCGTGTTGGTTGTATTGAGGAGCTGCAGTTCGTCCACCTTGTTCGCCAGAGAGCGGACGTTGGCCAGGTGAATAGACGGGAGCGCAGTGCGAAACCCCCGCTGCTGCAATCTGACAAGTGCGCCGGCTCGCTTCCCCCGATGTGTCCGGCGTCTCCAGCGGAGACCACAGAGAGCTGCTGCTCCTCCAATGAGTAGTTCTGTTAAGTTTTCCGGATCGATGAGAACCGAAGAAAAAACTTTGCTGGTGGTTATACCAATGTTTAGGAGTTCTTCTCTGGAGTAAGTGACCAGAGAAGGAGCACAGAAAACACGACAAATGCACAAAAACGTAAAAAACACGAGAGAGCGAAGTACCGAGGCAGCCATCCGCGGCGCCGTCTCCATGGATTTCTGGATTTTGGACTCTATTTATGAATAGATATAAGATGGAAATAAAATAGAGAAGGTTAGCTACCCTAAAGCTGATACACAGACTGCTTTAATACAATGTAGATGCAACAGTTATCAAGATACATTTTTGCAGGATGGTCACTTTCAGGACGACTTTTGTATTAACTGGGAGAATACAATTGATATAGTTATGTCTGACATGTGTAACTGTGGCAGTGTGGCAGCTATGCAGAAAATAAAAAAGTATAAAGCAAGAAATATAATCAGAACAGAGAGGTTTCAAATCGCCATGCAGATTCATCTGGCTTAGCTGAAAACTATGCATCCATCCATTTTCTATACCCGCTTAATCCAATTTAGGGTCGCAGGGGGCTGGAGCCTATCCCAACTGTCATTGGGCGAGAGGCGGGGTGCACCCTGGACACGCCCACACTCACTCCTAAGGTCAATTTAGAATCAGCCGTTAGCCTAAAATGGATTTTTTTAGCCGGAGTACCTGGAGAGAACCCCCGCATACACAGGGAGAACCCTCTAGCTGTGAGGCGATGGTGCTGACCATCACACCACCATGTAGCCCTTTTATTGAAAACTAGGGCAAATCATTTTCACTTTAATGCATGACCTAAATCGCTGGTTGGAATTTAGAAATATAACTAGGGCTGGGCGATAACTCGTTATTATAGCGTTAACTCGTTATTATCGCGTTAACTCGTTAATTATTTAACGCTGATAAATACTTTATTGGACATTAATGCCGGCTTTTATTATTGTAAAATTCTGTTGCTGTCTGCTGCGGAACCGGAAAAGAAAGACCGTTACAGGTGCTCCTCGGTCTGTGTATGAAGCTCACGGAGCTAACCAGCGCTACTTCCTGTTTTACTTGTTTTACTTATTTAAAAAGAAATTTAAAAAGAAATTCCTGCATTTACAGCCAAGTTGAATTGTCTTCTCAGCGTAGTAGTTCCAGCCTAAAATATCACTTAAAGGCAAAACACACAACTGATAGCAGCAAGTCATTCAAGGAAACAGACAGTGGAGCGAGGCTTCTACATAAAAACTACAGAAAGATGCTGATGTTAAAAGTGTGTTTGCACAACAAATCTTATGGCACTTTCATTCATATGGCAGCACATTTAAAATAAAACTAAATGCTAAAAGCTAAAAGCTATACACTACTTTTGAATTCATTTTTTGATTTTGCATACAAATGCGATGAATCGCGATTAATCAGGGTAATCATGTGATTAATTAGATTAAAAATTGCAATCTAATCGCTGTCAGTTTCCCAAAACCTAAAGTGGTTGGGATGATCTGGAGACGCCATTAGTTTGTCTCCGATATGTCTCATTAGATGCCTCACACCATTAATAAACTCCCAAAGCTGAGCAATGACAGGGGAAGTTTCGTTACACCCAATTGAAGTGGTGGTCAGTTGTATGCACAACCTTTGCCATACAACATGCTTCTGTGTGATTGTCTCGCTTTAAATAGGATGCATTGTAGTTCTTAGCTATGCATGATTGTGCTTTGTTGCTGTAAAGTCAACATTACATCAGAGCCCACAATGTTAACCACTACAGGGTAAGAATAGAAACAGGGAAGGAAAAGTTGTTTTCGCATCACCTACCGAGCACACGTGGACTACATGTCTCGTTGCTATGCAATGAAGAACGTCTCGAAGCATGCCTGATAGCCCTTTTCCAGCCCTGCCATCTCCAATCTCCCCTTCTTGATCTCCACAAGTGGGCTTTCCCACTAATCCAGAGTGACGTTCCCACTCTCATGCCTTTCCCTCTGTGCCTCAGTGTCATTTAGTTTTCTGCTCCATTTCATCCTCATATCAAGCATTCTCCTTCACGACAGTGGAAAAAGGCTGACGGGAGGGAGCTTTGTGATGAAGTTGAGAGAGATCTGAGGAAAGCACCAAAGCCTCCACTGCCGGCAAAGACAAAAAAGATATTTATGTCTTGGCTGACGAACATATTAATATATATATATGTAGATATGGAGTCCAGACTGCCATGATTGAAGTCACCGCTTATTGCCGCAAAGTCCTCGGGGTGCTGCATCTGTATCCTGGTAATAAAAGCAGGCATTGTTTCACCAATCGCCCAGTCACCCCCATTGACACTTGATGTCAGTGGGGAAGGACTTTTAAGATTTCCAATCAAAAGACTGCAGAAATCTGCTTTGGTCAGACCCCAGAACTACTGAGAAAGACAAGTATGGTTTGAGTAAAAACAGTAATAATCTAAAGCACAATTCTACCCTCTGTTCCAAGCTTCTCTTTCAGTTTCTGGATTACCACAAAGATGTTTCATGGATGTCTCTCTCAAGTGGTTCTTTTCTCTTTTCATCCCCATTTTCTCTCACCACAGCTGGTCAAACCCCTAACCCTAACCCGATGTCCAACCAAGTCTGGATCTACTATAGATTTTTAATCCAGTTCAACGGGAGATTCTTTTTCTTCATTGATACCAAGTGCTCATTCAAAGGGAAATCGGTCTGTTTCAAGAGCTCTGAGATAAGTTGGCACCATACTATAAACGCTGAATCAATCAAAGTGAAGCATCCCCAGCTTGCTGTTGTAGAACATTTGGCAACAGTTTGTTTCAGACGCTGACAGACTTCTGCTTTATTAGACTATCTTGCATTCAGACCATCTTGTGTGTTAAAAAAGTATGCTACTTGGTACTCGCTCCCATACCATTGGTCCAGACAAAGCATAAGTTGGAAGTTAAATGTTTTTTTTTACCTAGATATAGTGTAATGAACAGGGGCGGTTTGTCCATAAGGGCGATTGGGCGACGCAGCATCAAAGGGAAAATATTGTTTTTTTTCTGTCATATTTTTCCACAGCGTTACGGTGGTTGTGACAGTTTCAGCTGCTCTGTTTGTCAGCGTCCAATCAGCGTAAGGCCCGGGCTCCATGAGGTACCGCCCCTTTGTCACTGTCCAATCAGCGTAAGGCCGTTCTCGACGAGGTACCGCCCCTTTGTGCTCCATGAGGTACCACCCCTTTGTCACTGTCCAATCAGCGTAAGGCCGCGCTCCATGAGGTACCACCCCTTTGTCACTGTCCAATTAGCGTAAGGCCGTGCTCCATGAGGTACCGCCCCTTTGTCACTGTCCAATCAGCGTAAGGCTGTGCTCCATGAGGGGCCGCCCCTCTGTCACTGTGCAATCAGCGTAAGGCCGGGCTCCATGAGGTACCGCCCCTTTGTCACAGTCCAATCAGCGTAAGGCAATGCTCCATGAGGTACCGCCCCTTTGTCACTGTCCAATCAGCGTAAGGCTGGGCTCCATGAGGTACCGCCCCTTTGTCACTGTCCAATCAGCGTAAGGCCGGGCTCCATGAGGTACCACCCCTTTGTCACTGTCCAATCAGCGTAAGGCCATGCTCCATGAGGTACCGCCCCTTTGTGGCGATTTCGGTCAGGTTGAAAATCGCCCCAACTGCTCCCATTGACTCCAATGTAAAATCAGTTTTTTTCAAATTTCTGGCGTTACAATACATTTCCCAAACATTCTCTGGCTTTCAGTCAAACATGACAGGGCAGTAGGGAGGGCTGAGGTCCACTGGTGACTGCCAAGAGTTACTGAAAGAGGATCGTTACACCACATTTGATGCCAACTGTGAAGGATACAAGTTCGAACAGACATCAGTTGTAGTGTTGGAGCATGATGTCTCTCCATGGTCACAGTGCTATGGTGCCATCTCAAGCCATTTCATAAGAGCTGCAGGGTGGGATCGTCTTCCCGATCAACTCTGGCACATGGCAATATGCCGAGAGGAAATATGCATAGAGAGATTAACATGCCAGCAGTAACACTAGAGTCTGTGAGAGTGGCACGATCTCAAGTCAAAGCTATAGGCCTTCTCCCAGCAGCAAGCTTATAATTCAATTCAATTCAATTAATTTTTATTTATATAGCGCCAAATACAACAAATGTCATCCCAAGGCACTTAGATAATAAATTCGAATTCAAGCCAATTGGAATTCACTTAATTGTAATCATAATTATTCATAAGTAATCCAATTTGTTCATGTAGAGCCAATTCAAAAACAATTTCCTAGCTAAGGAAACCAACAGATTGCACTGAAACTCAGGAAATCAGACCTCTCTGGTCAAAAGGTGAGCCACAAGCGGGTAAATCTAACCTAATCTAATCCAAAGTCATGTTTATATATGCAATTTAGGAATTAGGCAGTGAAAAATGTGCTGTTTCCCTACATTTCCCATACAGGAGTCTGAACTGGAAAAGCCAAGCTTTTTGTGGCGGAACTAATTTGGAATCTAATTTAATGTGATTATGATTGTATTCCAATGATTTTGATTGGACTGACACCATTTACAGACACAACATCTGATGTAATTAATTAGGGAACATGACAAGGAGCAGGGGAAAGCATTTTAAACAAACATCAAAGTCTTCCTTATCTCTCCCGTGTTATCTGCATCTTCCTGCGTGGCAACATCTATGAAGCTCTTCTTCCAAGGTGCATGCCCTGATCGTCCAAACCCAGACAATTAGAATTCTGTCAATTCTTGCCACCCCATTGCAGGTCTTATTACTCAAACACAGCCAGAAAAAGCTCTGCCTCCTGTGCTTTCAATGTAACTTGTCAAACAAACGTCTTGTAAACCGTCTCCTCCCCTGCTGGTCCTGTTTCAGCACATATCACTCCTTATGTTCCACTCTTCCAACTCTATCTGGTCTACAGTTTAATTTTCTCTACAACAGCCCGAATGCTTTGAACAGTTTGCCTCAGCTGTTTAAACTTACCCGTCTGCACCAAGTCATCCTCATCACCAGAGGGACGTGAAGACAGCTTATGACTCACGCTCCCAATAGCATTTTGCTGTGGCTGGACTTATGACAGTTATTATTAGGGCTGGGCAAAGATTAAAATTTTTAATCTAATTAATCACATGATTTCCCTGATTAATCACATTTAATCGCATTTGTACGCAAAATCCCAAAATGAATTTAAAAGTAGTGTATAGCCTTTTGCATTTAGTTTTATTTGAAATGTGCTGCCATATGAATGAAAGGACATTTGTTGTGCAAACACACTTTTAACATCAGCACCTTTCTGTAGTTTTTATGTAGAAGCCTCGCTCCACTGTCTGTTTCCTTGAATGACTTGCTGCTATCAGTTGTGTGTTTTGCCTTTAAGTGATATTTTAGGCTGGAACTACTACGCTGAGAAGACAATTCAACTTGGCAGTGTTTACAGATGACTTTGGTTCTGTCGACTCCGCCGTCTGGAAGAACTTTAAAATGCAAATGGCCGAGTAAAAGTTCCGTACCCTTCTTCATGATTACTTTCTTTTCTGGTTCTGCAGCAGACAGCAACAGACTTTTAGAAAATAAAAGCCTGTGAGCAACAGACTTTTACAATAATAAAATAAATATGGCCCTGTGCTGCGTGTTGTTCCCCCTCTCTCTGCCCCCTGCTTCCTGTCTCTCTGAGCTTTCATATCCATTAAAGGCACAAAAGCCTTTAATGGCCTTCAAAGTTAAAAAAAAAAAAAAGTTTAAAAAAAAAAATTGTTTTTGAAATATGTGCTTTTATGTTGAAACAAGTGAAACAGGAAGTAGCGCCGGTTAGCTCCGTGAGCGTCACACAGAGACCGAGGAGCACCTGTAACGGTGATGTTACCTGCTAGTTTATCTTTATTTTATTACTCCATGCTTTGTGGTGTTTGCTGTAATTCAATTCAATTCATTTTTATTTATATAGCGCCAAATACAACAAATGTTATCTCAAAGAACTTAGATAATAAAGTCCAATTCAAGCCAATTGGAATTCAATTAATTGTAATCATAATTATTCATGAAATAATATGTGTGAATGTGATGCATTCAACAGACATTTACAATAATAAAACCTGCGTTAATGGGCGATAAAATATTTACCGGCGTTAAATAATTAACAAGTAATCGTGATTAATCAGGGAGATCATGTGATTAATTAGATTAAAAATTTTTGTTTCATCTTTGCCCAGCCTTACTAAAAACATAAGGAATCAGAAGTTCCATCCTTCACAACCTGCCTGTATGTTATATTGCCTTCCTCCTTTATGTTTTAGCCTGTTAACTGCTGTAATGTAGAGGATGTCAAAGAATTACGAGCCGTTACAAGCTGTGAAATGAGTGCTTTATTGTTGCAAATGTATTTCAATCTTTATGGTCATTAGATTGCAAAAATAATAAGACAAAATGCAGCAAACACAATTCTGGAGGGTTCATTTGCAATCAATTGATAAAGTCAACATGGGGGCAGGGGGCTTATGGGACGGAGGTCTTGCTTCTGATGAACCCAGACTGCTTTTCCTCATCTGAGCTACAGCTGATGAAGCTCGGTTAAGCTCTGAAAACCCTTGGTTTGGTTCTTTTTAACTGAATTTAACGAACTTTTGTTGTCCATCATTAAACTGGAATAGGTGATAATACTGGGAGGCTGATGATGCTTCCTGTCCTGCGGCTGCTGATCTCATCTCTATCACAGAGTCTTTTGACTTTAAGCAACATGCTTCAGGCCCCACTTATTTTATGATGTTTGTGTGGAGGATGTGCATGTGAGGGACCATAGCTGTATATTTATACCTCCTAACTAATGATTCAGAGGTGAATTATAAACCAAGCTGCTGCTGGAAGCTTCTCTGTCTTGTTTGAAGCTAACGTGGCCCACAGTAATGGTGATAGATTTGTTTTATCCTTTAATAATGGATGTAAATCTGTTTTAGACTCAGGGGCACCTCTGAAACAAACCCAAGATAAATGAAAATATTGATGATTTTAGGAGAAATTGTTTCTGGAAGCTCGATGTTCACAGGTTACATCTTAAAGAATCCATTTCTTCTCTAAGTGACATGTTGAAAAATGCCAGAACACACAGAAGTATTTATTTATTCATTAGTGTCTTTGACTCTGTTGGCCCCAGTATAAATAATTCATACATCTCTTCATAAAGCCCATCTATCTATCAGGCTGTTCAGAATGCTGCAGCAAGACTTTTACCTGGCACCAGCAGAAGGTCCAGTTTTGACTTCTCTTCATTGGTTGCCAGTAAACTGGTTCAGAGCGCGTGGAGATCGGGCCTTTCGGGCTGTGGAATTCTGTTCGGCTGTTTTTATGCTGCACAGACCCCGTTAACTCTTAAAAAGCAGCTAAACACACGTCTATACAGACCAGCTTTTAACTAACCCGGGGTTTACGTTGCATTCTGTTACGTTTCATATTGTTAATACACTTTTATCTCTGAAGCACTTTGTGATCTGTGAAACAGGCTACATAAATCCATTTTCACTTATGAGGCCACGTGATGACATCACTACGTGCAGGCCTCTTCGATTCGACACACTACATGAAAAGTGGGATTTTCGTCCCTGTAAACGCCCGAAAATCTCCCTAATTTTCGGCAGTTAACGACAATTTACAGGCTGCGAACGTGGCGTTTGTCGGTGCCACAAATTGTCGGGAACGAACCATGCTCACGGCTCTAATTAGCATATGAATGCAGAAACCGTGCGCCTGGCACTGAATGTCCTTACTCAGGATTGGATGAAACCACTACTTTTCAAACAAGTAAAATCACTTGTGATTGGTTGGCAGAGCTACCAGTAGGCAGGCTCAAATGTAAACCCCAATAATAAATTATATTTATTATTATAATATATATATTTATTATATTATTATTATATATTTATTATTTAATTTATATGCTATTATGCTGTATATCATTGTTCTCTTATGTAGGCTACTACACGACATGATTGAATTTATTGAGGCAAGGAATATTTACCAGAAACATGTTTATGCAAAGAAAGAGCTTTATTTAAAAAAAAAAAAAAACACACACACAGGAGATCTGCCCACACAACATGTATGGGTAGCTGACACAGTCAAAAAAGAGTACCCAAAATCCTGGCTACAACTGTGTGAACTGCCGCTCTGCAGCCTCGGAGCAGTAGGTGGCGTTCTGTGCGAGGGCTGGCCGTGTTGCAGACGCTTATGGTGGGTCGCTCTGTACTTCAGAGTCCCCTCCAATCGCGACTGCAACGTAGTACAGAGTTCGGAGAGGTCCTGGCTACGGAAGGAGGGAGAACGAACTATCCATCCAGACACCCCGCCAACAGTGCCGTCTTCCTCGTCGGACATCAGGTCTACTGTAGCGGACTTCCAGAGTTCCTCCTCGGCCGCTACTAGCACACTGTGTCTCGCTTCCAACAGCTGTAAAAAACAAATAAATAAAGGCAATAAGCACTGTGCTATGCACTGCGTATGGACACAACACATATATAAATGCATCTGAAAAATAGTCAACAAAAAAGTCTTACCCTCTTTCTTCTCGACCTACTCCGAGCTGAAATCTTCGCAGCTTCCGCCTGCTCTGCAAGTCTGGCTGGTTATATCGGAAACTCCGGCGTATGCTTTCATAGTACGTCTTACAGGCCGCTGGAAAACAATTAAAATAGAGTGAAATTAATAAAAATCAAACGTAAGTCACAGTAACATCAAGCAAGGAAGGAGAACCAGTAAAAAAAAAAAAAAGAAGTTACTTACACACAATTTCGTCATTATCAGCATCGTGTAAATCTGGACAAAAAAGAGGTGACGGCCTCGTTGTGAGGAGAGTTTAGCCTGTGAAAACAAATTATACAGTTAAGATCGGTATCTATTAACGTGTCCATTTCCTTTTACAGAAGAATGAAAGCATATTATTTCAATCTTACCCTTGCTCCGGATCGTAGCGCCTAGTATTGGTCTCCGAGTTGTGAAGTCGGCGTACGGCTTCCTGTAAATTACAAGACAAAAAATACACTTTAATAAAGAAACTTACACTGCTTCTGTTGTTCTTTTGCAAGGCTACTAGGCTACTTTTAGCTTGGGCTACCAACAAAGGCATGGTTTTATAGTACGTTTAGCTTAGCTAGCAGTCATCAAACATATTCTTACCGCAATCTTAGGATTGTGCACCCGTCTTCTTTTCTTGGAGTTAGCCTCTGGACAGCAACCTGGAGTTAACGGCACTGAACTGCTCGTTCATGCCAGTAGCAACCCGACTCAACTGACGAGACAGTCCGCTGATGGCAACCAACAGTTTCTTGTGGTCGGTCTGCGGACTGGCTGGAAGTTGGTCGCGTTCAACCAGAGGAGTTGAGGCGGGAGAGCTAAATGCGAGACGCCGTCCAGCCATTGTAGCAAAAATCCTTACTAGTGTGTAGACAAGGCAGCAAAACCACAGGAACTGGAGATGAAGGTCTGAGAGCTAGCTAGGTACGATAATGTTTGTGTATATGCTAGTCGTGCAAGTAGCCGTGGTCATGACCTCTCACATGATGAGGAGTAGAAGGCTCGTCGGGCTCCTCCAATCACATGCAAGGTTATTTTTATACGGAAGGACTTGCGAGACAAGCTCGCCCTGGCTCGCGTCTATGATATAAAAAAGGTGTGCCTGTGAAACTCTTGTTTGTTGAAAGATGGAAGTCCCAAGACGGAAGGAAAGACCTCGGCGCTTCTGTGAACATTGCAACTATGAACTCTCTCATTCATAGTATTATGACCACAGAAGGCACTATTTCAAAAATGGAGTTTGGGAGAGAAAATCCAAAGGCTTAATATTGTGGATGTTAATACATCCACTGTGCATTTAAGTAAGACCAAAGAAAAGGTCACTGTAGTCATGCCACTATGCACAGTGGTTGAGCTCTAGGATGACAGGGACAACAAGAAAGCAGACATTTCCAGCTGCACTCCCCCTCCAGGCAATTGCATTCCCACCCATAGCGTCTTATTCTTATGTGTAGCCTTAATTCTATTCTTACTGTTCTGTATTTTTTATTCTTTTTTATGTTATTGTTGAGTGTTGTACTTTGAGAGCAAAGATTAACCAGAGTCAAATTCCTTGTTTGTTTAAGCCAACCTGGCCAAAAATGCTAATTCTGATTCTGATTTTGTGTATCTTTTTTTACATAACATTTGCCATTGCTAATGACATACACAGTAGTTAATCTAGCATACTTTCATTAAATAAATCTATTCAAGCTAAAATGTAAGAGTCTATAATTAGGCTATACTTAGCCTGATCTATTTGTACCAGAGATTTTACCTTTTAGAAAAATCTCACCTGGGATATAACTCCCCCTGCAACCCTGATTTGCATTTGTATAGCCTCCCCTAGAATTAGGAGCAGGGGGGCATAGGGGGATGACTGCCAAGCCAGGCCCACGTCAATTTCCGGCAAATTCACGGCAGTTTTCTGCATTGCCTGCAAATTGTCGTAAACAGCCGTAAACCTGAAATTTCACGACAATCTACAGTGCCGCATACTGACGAAAATCCCACTTTTCATGCAGTGACAACCTTTAGTGAACATTGGATTCTGAACACATGTTTTTCTTTTATTTCTTCCTTTTGATACCAGGCGGCCATTTTAGGTGAGTTGGCCTGTTTTTGGGCTTTGTTTTTGCTGGCATTGTTAGTGATTGTAGGACTGTTTAGGTGAGTTTGTCTGCTGAATCGGCTAGTGTGTCTTGTCCTGCCTCCACCTTTGGCACCCTCTATACTTTCATTACCCCCTACCCGAACCAGGGTTTGTATCCCATTCCTACTTATCTTTACCTCTTCTATTTCTACCCCCTACCCGAACCAGGGTTTGTATCCCATTCCTACTTATCTTTACCTCTTCTATTTCTACCCCCTACCCGAACCAGGGTTTGAATCCCATTCCTACTTATCTTTACCTTCTCCATTTCTACCCCCTTCCCGAACCAGGGTTTGTGGAAAAAAAGATGGTTGTTGTGGTGTGAGGAGCAGTGTTGGCTGCCATTAGGGGGGTGACTCTGGGACGCCAGTGGTCATTGTCTAGCCTCCTGGAGGTGTCGTGGGCCCAACTAGTCGAAACACTGATGAAAGGAGGTTCCCACCTGATGACCCCAATGCCATGTTGGTCAGCACTGCTCACTGATCTATATTAGTGAGCAGTTCTAGAATGCGCTGCTGAGGGTGGCAGCACGTTGGAGTAGCTCTGTACCTCACGTTGAGATTTTTCTTTTTTCTAAATTTCATTCCTGTTATTTCTTGGAAGAAATTGCATTTTTTGGACAACTGTTCCTTCCTGCCTTGGATGCTGTGCAGCTGGATTGATTTTTCCCAATACTTTTGTATATTTTACTCTTTTGTTATGATGCATAACCATAGCAACAAGGTGGTTTACAACAGGGAGCAGCTGATTAACATTGGAAAAGCAGAAAAAAATCGACAACTGAAGCCAGAAATCCCACTGGAATTGAAAAGGAGGCGTCATGGATGCAGAGCAGGAGCAAAGAGGAGAGAAAGAAAGAAGTTCAAACCATCTCTGCCATCCGTCATCATGGGCAATGTAAGATCGTTAGCTAACAAGTTGGATGAACTTCTAGCCTTGACAAGGACTCAGCAAGAATATCGGGAATGTAGCATTATGTGTTTTACTGAGACATGGCTGCAGGATCATATCCCCGACTCCAGCGTCTCTCTGCCGGGCTTCCTGACTGTACGAGCAGATCGAGATTTAAAGAGTAGCAGGAAAAGGAAAGGGGGTGGATTGGCAGTGCTTGTCAACAACAGATGGTGTCACCCAGGACATGTTACCGTGAAGAGTCGTCTCTGCAGTCCGGACATTGAACTATTGGCAGTAAGTTTTCGTCCATATTATTTGCCAAGAGAGTTCACCAGTGTTGTTTTGGTGGCTGTTTACATTCCACCCTCAGCTGTTGCCGACACTGCATGTGATGTCATCAGTTCCGTTGTTGCTAAGATACAGACACAACACCCCAATTCTTTTGTGGCAATATCTGGTGATTTTAATCATGCCTCACTCTCTGCTACACTGCCAACTTTTCAACAGTTTGTCAGCTGCTCTACCAGAGAAAACAAGACATTGGATTTGTTTTACACAAATGTCAAGGATTCATACATTTCCAAATCAAGACCTCCCCTGGGTAAATCAGATCACAACCTTGTTTTTCTCTGTTCAGCATATAAACCCCTTGTTCAGAGACTACCTGTCACAAAAAGGACTGTTAGAAAGTGGTCACAGGAAGCTGAAGAAGCCTAACAGGGTTGTTTTGATGCAACCGATTGGATTTCTCTTTGTAAGCCACATGGAGAGGACATTAATGCCATGACTGAGTGTGTGACTGACTACATAAACTTCTGTGTGGACAACACCATCCCCACCAGAACAGTGAGATGCTTCCCTAATAACAAACCCTGGATCACCAGTGAGCTAAAGGAACTATTGAACAAGAAAAAAAGAGCCTTTAGGGAGCGAGACAGGGAGTTACTGAGGAGTATACAGAAGCAGCTCAAAGTCAAGATCAGAGAGAGCAAGGAGGTGTATAGAAAGAAGCTTGAGAGTAAACTGCAGAGGAACAATATCAGAGATGTGTGGTCAGGAATGAAGAAGATCACAGGCCTCAAGCAGAGGGAGGATCGGATGGATGGAAGTCTGGACAGAGCAAATGAGCTGAACACATTCTTCAACAGGTTCAGTTCAGGAACAAGCTCACCATCCTCCCCTCCTGTTCCCAGCCAAAGAGACATCCCACCCTCCTCTGACCCACAGCTTTCCTGTAACATCTCCACCTCCACCTCAGTCATGGATTCTTCTGCTTCCACTAGTTTGTCTTCAACCAAATCAGGAGATGCTGCTGGTCCTTTGCCTCCCCCTCCCACTTTTCTGTTTCTAGAAGTCAGGTGAAGAGGCAGCTGGAGAGACTGAACCGGAACAAGGCTGCAGGTCCAGATGGTGTCAGCCCCCGAGTCCTGAAGGCCTGTGCAGAGCAGCTCTGTGGGATTCTGCAACACCTTTTCAACCTTAGCTTGACCCAAGAGAAGGTACCACTGTTGTGGAAGACATCCTGTCTGGTTCCGGTACCAAAGAAAACTCATCCTTCAGTCATCAATGACTACAGACCTGTTGCCCTGACATCCCACATCAGGAAGGTCCTGGAGAGACTCCTGTTGACCCACCTGTGTAAGCAAACCAGCACATATCAGGACCCCCTGCAGTTTGCTTATCGCCATGGAGTTGGAGTTGAAGACGCTATCATACACCTGCTTCAACAAACCCACTGTCATCTGGACAAAGCAGGCAGCACTGTGAGGATCATGTTCTTTGATTTCTCCAGTGCATTTAACACAATTCAGCCTGATCTGCTTCGTCTGAAACTCCAGAAGACTCAGGTGGAGGCCTCAACAATCACCTGGATTAATGACTACCTGACAAACAGACCACAGTTTGTCAGACTAAAGAATTGTGTGTCTAACCAGGGGATCAGCAGCACAGGAGCACCACAGGGGACTGTACTCTCACCATTCCTTTTCACTCTGTACACTTCAGACTTCCAGTACAAGTCAGACTCCTGTCATCTCCAGAAATATTCAGATGACCGCTTTGTGGCATGGTGTGGGAACAATCATCTCATCTTGAATGTTAACAAAACAAAGGAGATGATTGTAGATTTCAGGAGAAACAGGGTCAGATCAAACCCTGTTTCCATCATGGGAGAAGAAGTGGAGGTGGTTGAGGAATATAAATACCTTGGTGTTCATGTGGACAACAGACTGGACTGGAGACACAACAGTGAAGCCATCTACAAGAAAGGACAGAGCAGACTGTACTTCTTGAGGAAGCTAAGGTCCTTCAAGGTTTGCAACAAGATGTTGCAGATATTCTACAAGTCTGTTGTTGAGAGCGTCATTTCCTCTTGCGTCATCTGTTGGGGCAGCAGCATCAGAACCAGGGACCTAAAAAGACTCAACAACCTGATAAGGAAGGCTGGTTCTGTTCTGGGGACGACTGTGGAACCTCTGGAGACAATAATGCAATGAAGGATTTTGCATAAAATCAAGAGAATTATGGACAACCCTGAACATCTTCTCCATGAGACTGTTATCGGAAAACAGAGTCTCTTCAGTCAAAGGCTTCTTCAGTTTGGATGCAAAACGGACCGCTACAGGAAATCATTCCTGCCCACAGCCATCAGCATCTATAATAACTCCTTGATTTAATTTACATCAACATTTAATTTCCCTCTGGGATAAATAAAGTATTTTTGAATTTTTTTTTAATTATAGGGATTATAGGGAATTATTCACTGAGTCTGGTCCATTTTTTCTTTAGCACAAGTTTCTTGTGTTTACCTTAAATTTGCGATCCTTTTCTGAGCTCATGAACACAACTATGAGCAAAGCCGTTCCAACTTCTGATCTTTTTCATGTTTTTCCGTCATTTTATCCACATAAAAACAATAGAAAATCAGTAAAATGGACGTCAGTAAGAATCAGTAAAACATCTGTCCATCAGATGTGGATTCTTCAGTGTTTGAGTGGCCAAGAACTGGGGTTCATCTCTGTTAGTTTCATCTGTTCGGAGTTCAGAGTCCAGAAATAATCTGTCTCCTCGATAGCCAACAGTCCTCATTATTACCGGCATCATTCAGTCCCATCTACATCCATCCCCCCCCCCCCACTATCGTTACCATCCCATCAACCTCTGCAACCGACCATTAATTTTAGTTTAATCTTTGAGATAACACTTCAAATTCAAATGGAAATACACCTTTATATCACTTCAAATAGTACATCTTCTGCAGTGAGCAGAGACACAATTTGATATATTATGTGTTCTTTTTTCAGCGTGGTGGCGATTAAGAGGTTAAAGGTGCCGACAAAAAAGAAGAATATCCTGCCCACAGAGGACCAGAGCTGTCCCAGCCTTATGCAGAGACTTTTACTACATCATTGTCTTCGGTGCTGTTCTGCCTGAGGGCAAAGAGATCAGAGCACATTCAGAACTGCTCCTCAGCATTGTCCCTTGTGCACAGAGATGCTCTGGATTTATTAATCCTGTCAGGATATTACTAATGCACACACAGTTGTTCAGAGAGTGCTGAACTCCTCCCTGAGATGCTCTTTCATGCCGCCGTATATATTCTTACAAGCATCTAAATGTTTTGGGAGCAGGTTGTAGTTTCACTCCGAACGGCATATCATGGAAATGTTCTTCTGTTGTTGGGAGCATCTATTGCCTGAAGTCACCAGCACCACCAGCTGCTTACCTCACCTGGAAGGGCGGTGTGGAACAGTCGCTCAGTTTCCCAAAAGGGAACTGAGTCAGTAACTGAATCTAAGACCAGAGCCTTTCTCATACAGCTCAATAAAAGTGTCAAATTGTTAAAAAAAAGAGGATGATATGTCACCTTTAACTTGGAATATTGCTTTGTTCCATTTAAGTAATAAAAGAAGCAGAATTGCCGCTGTCCTTTAGAAAAAGACGAGAAAAGAAATGGCAGGTTACGTACCTTGGAGCACTGCTTATCCTTCTGACACCAATCCAAGGATCCGGTGCTCTGAAGAGGAGAAAAAACAGATAAATGAATAAAATACAGAGGAATATCATTTAAAGGCATGGTTGGTAATCCTGTTCAGAAACACATTTTGTAATACTGGGTGAAATGGTCCGTCTGTCCTGAGAGAAATCTATACAAGATGTATTTAGAAAAAGGGACGAAAATAATCAGACCTCTGTGGCAGCTGCAGGACTGAGAAAAAGCTGACCAATCCGAGATCAGCGTCCCGCTGATCTCGGATTGGAGCGCCTACAAAAACCAATCAGATGCCTCTGCTTTCTGCCTACGCCCCCCTCTGTCGGCTCCCTGCTCCGTGTGCGCATGCGGTTCTACCGGCTTTGGATGACGCACTGACGGAATGGGGAGGGGGGGGTGGAGCTTAGAGGAGGGGACACTTTCGAATCTTGCTAGCTCTCTTGCTAGCTCTCTAGGATTACCTACCATAGCTTTAATGCTCTAATTATGGCTTAGTGCTGTGACAGTTCAGAGGGAGCAGTGTAATTACAGTTTGTAATGACGCCATAACACATAGTTTACATTTTCCATTTCTGTTTGAGGACCATTTCATGTGCAAGCTGAAAGCCATTGATAACGATCAAATGATCTGGACGTATTCATCGCTGTCACAGGGACAAATGCTGCTGTTTGATCCTGAACTCTGACAGTGAGCTTCGAATGTAGATGACATGTCTATGACCCAAGTTTAGCTACTTCGTTCAGATCATCAAAGGATTCAATAAAGACAAAAACATGTCTTAATATGATCTGTTTGTGGTTCTCCGGACCAATCAGTTGGATCCTGTGAGGTGAACCTTTCCCAGGAAACAGCCTGTATTTTACTCCTCCTGTTTCAGAAATGGAAAGCCATTGATCCTGACCTCAGTGATGACGTGTTGCAGTGACACGCTTCCCCAATCAGAGAGAATAGGTAGGTGTGGTGGTACAGTCATGTGAAAAAGAAGACACACTTTCTGCCTGTTCTCAGGTTTCATGAATAAGGACTTTGAAAAAGTGGATCCCACCAGGTCTTAGGATGAAATGAGTATGACCTCATAATACACCAAGTCATGTATATCACAGATACTAAGTGTTCGAAACCGCATACTACATACTACATACTCATCGATCAGACAGTATGCAGAGCGTTTACCCACAATGCATTTCGCTCCTGCCCGAGCCGAAATCAGCCGGCCTGAAGCTGATTTCGCTTAAGCTCTAAACTCTGTAAACTTTAGCAACATTTGAAACATTTTCAGGTGAGAAAGTAGTCGTTTAGATCCCCAATGTGTTGAAAACCTGTCAAAATACCGGGTATTCACAATTTTGTTACCACAAATTCGGCGCTACTAAAGCTAGCCGTAGTGAGCAACGCACTTCTGGTTATTTTCACAAAATAAAATACCCGTTGCCTTTTATCATAGGGAAAGCTATTACGGTACAATTGGTGCTTTTGTTTTGAAAACAGGAAGTGAACCTACCCTCGTTGTAGCTAGCTTGAAACTGCCGTTTTGACAGCAAATGACGATCGGCGACGTCATGTTACGTTGCATCTTGGGTAGTTTGAGTATGAGTAGTAACCTCATGATGCATACCCAACATTTAGGAGAATCTAGTATGCATCTGGGAATTTCTCGCTTAATCAAACTAGCATACTGACTCAAAAAGTTAGTAGGAGTAGTAGGAGTAGTAGGAGTAGTATGCGGTTTCGAACACAGCCTGAATGTAAAAGCAGTGTGTGAAAAAAGTAAACCGCATGAGTCAGCAGATTCTGAACTTTCTGCTTCTAAATTCAGACAAAACTGAAGTCGTTATCTTTGGACCTGAGCGCTTCAGGGACAAACTTTCTGGTTATATAGTTCCTGTAGATGGTATTTCCTCGGCTTCTGGTCCTACAGTGAGGAACCTTGGAGTTATTTCTGACCAGGATCTGTGTCACAGCCACTGCTGCTACTCCAGGGCCAGCTTAAGTGTTTCTTTTCTTTTCCTGGTTTTTCCTTCCACCAGCAGGAGGGGATGCCATGCTGCCCTGACACACCAGTTTTCTATTGTTTGTTAATTATTCTTCCTTCTATAAATATTTGGTTGCTTCCCCTTTTCTTTGCCAGATTGTTTTTGCATTAACTGCATTATCCTGGTCTTTCAGAGTTATCGTCTTGTTTCATGTTTCTGGAAGTTTGGAATATTGGATTACGTCATCCTAAAATAAATATACTTTGGATTACCATCTACTTCACCTGTCTCTGTGTATCCGCTCCGGGGTCTACACTTCTCATCAAATCGTGACAGAACAATCTGGCCATTATGGACTGGCTGCTCGTGATACAAAGTCTGTGCATCAGGCATTGGCGGCTCAGGGCGCCTTATTGAGACAGCATGCCCAGGACCTCAGGGGCATAATGGATACGCTGGAGACTCTGAGTTCCAACGTCGCTGTTGTCTCTCTGAGGCTGGAACAAGGGCATCTTCAACCTGATCCATTCCCAGTAGCTGGTCCACCGGCGCCTTCACCTCCTCTCCGTGAGCCCCATCTCCCGACGCCAGAACGCTACGCCGGGGATGTCGGAGCCTGTGGACCTTTTCTGCTCCAGTGTGCTCTGGTTTTTGAGCTGCAACCCCTGATGTATCAGTCCGACAGCGCCAAGGTGGCGTACATCACCAGTCTCCTCACCGGACAGGCCGCGCAGTGGGCGTTGGCTATGTGGGAGGGCAACTCCCACATTTTGTCCGCTCAGCGGTTCTGGTGGCCCACACTAGGCCGTGACACCAAAGAGTTTGTGGCAGCCTGTTCCATCTGTGCCCGAGGTAAAGCCTCTCACCAACGACCTGCTGGTTTACTAAATCCTCTTCCTATCCCCACTAGACCATGGTCCCACATCGCACTAGATTTCATCACTGGATTACCTCTGTCAGCAGGTAACACCACCATCCTGACTATTATTGACCGTTTTTCTAAGGCTGTGCACTTTGTTCCTTTAACCAAGCTCCCTTCTGCTCTTGAAACGGCTGAATTACTGGTTCAACATGTCTTTCGTCTCCACGGCATTCCAATGGAGATGGTATCAGATCGGGGGCCTCAGTTCTCCTCCCAAGTCTTTTTGTGGTGAGTTGGGGGCGAGGGTGAGTCTATCATCCGGGTACCATCCTCAGACCAACGGCCAGACGGAGCGAGCCAACCAGGACCTGGAGGCTGCACTGAGATGTGTGTGTGCTCGTAACCCATCCTCCTGGAGTATTCAGTTACCGTGGGTGGATTACGCCCATAATTCTCTCTCCACATCTGCCACTGGTATGTCACCTTTCATGGTTATGTTTGGTTTTCAACCCCCATTATTCCCTTCCCAGGAGGATGAGGTCGCCGTCCCCTCGGTTCAGGAACACTTGCGACGGGTTCGCAGAGTGTGGCTGGAGGCCCGGGCCGCTTTAACTAGGTCCGCTGCCAGGAACCGCGGCCTGGCTGACCGCCGGTGTTCTCCCACACCCAATTATCAGCCTGGACAGATGGTGTTGTTATCTACCAAGGATCTGCCACTGCAGGTAGATTCCCGTAAGCTGGCCCCCCGTTATATTGGACCTTTTCAGGTGGTCAAGGTTATTAACCCCACTGTGGTTCGCCTTAAACTCCCCAACTCCCTTAAAGTTCACCCCACTTTTCATGTCTCACTGTTAAAGCCAGTTTCCTCCTGCCGAGCCCCCTCCTCCCCCCCTGGTTGTGATGGCCACCCTGCATTCGCTGTCAATCGGATTTTGGATGTGCGTCGACGTGGCAGAGGTTTTTGTTTTCTGGTGGACTGGGAGGGTTATGGGCCAGAGGAATGCTCTTGGGTTCCCCAACGGTTCATTCTTGCCCCTTCCCTTATTTCCGATTTCTACAGGGCCCACCCTAACAAACCCGGCGCACCGCCAGGAGGCGGTTGTCGGAGGAGGGGTACTGTCACAGCCACTGCTGCTACTCCAGGGCCAGCTTAAGTGTTTCTTTTCTTTTCCTGGTTTTTCCTTCCACCAGCAGGAGGGGATGCCATGCTGCCCTGACACACCAGTTTTCTATTGTTTGTTAATTATTCTTCCTTCTATAAATATTTGGTTGCTTCCCCTTTTCTTTGCCAGATTGTTTTTGCATTAACTGCATTATCCTGGTCTTTCAGAGTTATCGTCTTGTTTCATGTTTCTGGAAGTTTGGAATATTGGATTACGTCATCCTAAAATAAATATACTTTGGATTACCATCTACTTCACCTGTCTCTGTGTATCCGCTCCGGGGTCCACACTTCTCATCAAATCGTGAATATCTGTCCTCTGACTCGTGTATAAAACAGGTTTCTTGGACTGACTTCTTTCACTTTGGTAATATTGTTAAAATCAGGAACATCCTGTCTCAGAATGATGCAGAAAAACTGCTCATCCTCATCCAAAACATTCAAATGCTTCTCCTTTCCTGTGCTGATCTGTCAGTAAGTCTGACATCAAGTCATGTGGAACTCAGAGGATTGTTTGAGTTTGCTCTGGTGGCTTCATCTCTGAAGCACATCCAGTTCCACACACTGTTCTCTGAATGTGTTGGAGCTGTCCGGTCCAGTTGAAGATCCCCCATTATTACCAACTCACAGGCGGCACAAAGTTACTCATTTAGAGCCGCTGCGTGGCCTTATAACCCTTCCCAGATTGATGGGCAGCAACAGCTGCTTCTCTGAGATCATTGCTGTTTCCTTTCCTCCTTGGCATCGTGTTAACACACATGTCCTTGTACCTGAGCACCTTCAGAGGAATGTGTTTTTTCTTTGTTAAGCCACTTAACTCTGACCTGTGAACCATTCAGGCAGGAAAAAGGCTCCTAACTCAAGGGATGAACCAGTGTTGTGTCCACACAGAACAGACAACTTAGCAAAGAAGCCATTTTAAACTGGATCTTTAGGCACTTTGTTCCCAGCAGCCTGTCACAGAGACACATCATTTGTTCCCATCTCTTTAGCTGCATCTGTGAAAAACAGCAAAGATAACACAGTCTGACAGACAGAAAACAGGATTTCTGCAGCAACAAGGTGATTCCCAAAGAGCTGTGAGTTGAAAACTTGGCATATCTCAGCATTGTGTGCAGTGTGTCCTTAAAACATTTGAGGAAACTGGACAAGTGGAGGACAAAAGAAGAAGTGTCAGGCCTAAAGAACTATCTACAGCAGATGAACAGGATCTGAAAGTGATGTCCTTAAGAAAGAGGAAAAAATCCAGCAAAGACCTGACACAGGAGCTGAGAGATGCATCTGGACCATCAGCTGATCCATCTGCTTTTGGCCCAAGCCTCATCAGAAATGGGCTCCATGGAAGGGTGGCTGTCAAGAAGCCGTTCTTAAGGAAGGGAAACAGGGAGAAAAGGCTGAGCTGTGCCAAAGGACACAAGAAGTGGACTGAAAATCAGTGGCAGCAGGTCTGATGGAGGGATGAATCCTCCCCAGAGCCCGGAGTTCAACATTACTGAAGCAGTGTGGGATCATGTTGGCAGAGAACGGAACAAAAGGCAGCCCACATCCAAAGAAGAGCTTTGGGATGTCCTTCAAGAAGCCTGGAGAACTATTCCTGAAGACTCCTTAAAGAAAGGACAGAAAGCTAGTCTGAGAGGGTTCAGGCTGTGTTGGAGGAGAAAGAAGCTCAGAGCAGAAATTCACTTTAAAGGGACACTGTGTAATTTCTTCCCCCATCTAGTGGTGCAATTTTATTTTGCAAAGTCGAATGAATTTGCTCTCTAGCGCCTCGCGTTTTCAAATGTGCGTTGCAACTTGTTGAACTACGGCAGGCGGTATTCTAGAATGCGCCGCTGAGGGTGGCAGCTCGTTGGAGTAGCTCTGTACCTCACATTGAGATTTTTTCTTTTTTCTAAATTTCATTCCTGTTTTTTCTTGGAAGAAATTGCAACTGTTCCTTCCTACCTTGGATGCTGTGCAGCTGGATTGATTTTTCCAAATACTTTTGTATATTTTGCTCTTTTGTTATGATGCATAACCACAGCAACAAGGTGGTTTACATCAGGGAGCAGCTGATTAACATTGGAAAAGCAGAAATAATTCGACAACTGAAGCCAGAAATCCCACTGGAATTGAAAAGGAGGCGTCGTGGATGCAGAGCAGGAGCAAAGAGGAGAGAAAGAAAGAAGAAGTTCAAACCATCTCTGCCATCCGTCATCATGGGAAATGTAAGATCATTAGCTAACAAGTTGGATGAACTTCTAGCCTTGACAAGGACTCAGCAAGAATATTGGGAATGTAGCATTATGTGTTTTACTGAGACATGGCTGCAGGATCATATCCCCGACTCCAGCGTCTCTCTGCCGGGCTTCCTGACTGTACGAGCAGATCGAGATTTAAAGAGTAGCAGGAAAAGGAAAGGGGGTGGATTGGCAGTGCTTGTCAACAACAGATGGTGTCACACAGGACATGTTACTGTGAAGAGTCGTCTCTGCAGTCCTGACATTGAACTATTGGCAGTAAGTTTTCGTCCATATTATTTGCCAAGAGAGTTCACCAGTGTTGTTTTGGTGGCTGTTTACATTCCACCCTCAGCTGTTGCCGACACTGCATGTGATGTCATCAGTTCCGTTGTTGCTAAGATACAGACACAACACCCCAATTCTTTTGTGGCAATATCTGGTGATTTTAATCATGCCTCATTCTCTGCTACACTGCCAACTTTTCAACAGTTTGTCAGCTGCTCTACCAAAGAAAACAAGACATTGGATTTGTTTTACACAAATGTCAAGGATTCATACATTTCCAAATCAAGACCTCCCCTGGGTAAATCAGATCACAACCTTGTTTTTCTCTGTTCAGCATATAAACCCCTTGTCCAGAGACTACCTGTCACAAAAAGGACTGTTAGAAAGTGGTCACATGAAGCTGAAGAAGCCTAACAGGGTTGTTTTGATGCAACCGATTGGATTTCTCTTTGTAAGCCACATGGAGAGGACATTAATGCCATGACTGAGTGTGTGACTGACTATATAAACTTCTGTGTGGACAACACCATCCCCACCAGAACAGTGAGATGCTTCCCTAATAACAAACCCTGGATCACCAGTGAGCTAAAGGAACTATTGAACAAGAGAAAAAGAGCCTTTAGGGAGCGAGACAGGGAGTTACTGAGGAGTATACAGAAGCAGCTCAAAGTCAAGATCAGAGAGAGCAAGGAGGTGTATAGAAAGAAGCTTGAGAGTAAACTGCAGAGGAACAATATCAGAGATGTGTGGTCAGGAATGAAGAAGATCACAGGCCTCAAGCAGAGGGAGGATCGGATGGATGGAAGTCTGGACAGAGCAAATGAGCTGAACACATTCTTCAACAGGTTCAGTTCAGGAACAAGCTCACCATCCTCCCCTCCTGTTCCCAGCCAAAGAGACATCCCACCCTCCTCTGACCCACAGCTTTCCTGTAACATCTCCATCTCCACCTCAGTCATGGATTCTTCTGCTTCCACTAGTTTGTCTTCAACCCAATCAGGAGATGCTGCTGTCCCCTTTGCCTCCCCCTTCCACTTTTCTGTTTCTAGAAGTCAGGTGAAGAGGCAGTTGGAGAGACTGAACCGGAACAAGGCTGCAGGTCCAGATGGTGTCAGCCCCCGAGTCCTGAAGGCCTGTGCAGAGCAGCTCTGTGGGATTCTGCAACACCTTTTCAACCTTAGCTTGACCCAAGAGAAGGTACCACTGTTGTGGAAGACATCCTGTCTGGTTCCGGTACCAAAGAAAACTCACCCTTCAGACATCAATGACTACAGACCTGTTGCCCTGACATCCCACATCATGAAGGTCCTGGAGAGACTCCTGTTGACCCACCTGTGTAAGCAAAACAGCACATATCAGGACCCCCTGCAGTTTGCTTATCGCCATGGAGTTGGAGTTGGAGTTGAAGACGCTATCATACACCTGCTTCAACAAACCCACCACAAAGCAGGTAGCACTGTGAGGATCATGTTCTTTGGTTTCTCCAGTGCATTTAACACAATTCAGCCTGATCTGCTTCGTCTGAAACTCCAGAAGACTCAGGTGGAGGCCTCAACAATCACCTGGATTAATGACTACCTGACAAACAGACCACAGTTTGTCAGACTGAAGAATTGTGTGTCTAACCAGGTGATCAGCAGCACAGGAGCGCCACAGGGGACTGTACTCTCACCATTCCTTTTCACTCTGTACACTTCAGACTTCCAGTACAAGTCAGACTCCTGTCATCTACAGAAATATTCAGATGACTCTGCAGTTGTCGGGTGTATCAGAGATGGACAAGAAGCTGAGTACAGAGAGCTGGTGGACCGCTTTGTGGCATGGTGTGGGAACAATCATCTCATCTTGAATGTTAACAAAACAAAGGAGATGATTGTAGATTTCAGGAGAAACAGGGTCAGATCGAAACCCCGTTTCCATCATGGGAGAAGAAGTGGAGGTGGTTGAGGAATATAAATACCTTGGTGTTCATGTGGACAACAGACTGGACTGGAGACACAACAGTGAAGCAATCTACAAGAAAGGACAGCGCAGACTGTACTTCTTGAGGAAGCTAAGGTCCTTCAAGGTTTGCAACAAGATGTTGCAGATATTCTGCAAGTCTGTTGTTGAGAGCGTCATTTCCTCTTGCGTCATCTGTTGGGGCAGCAGCATCAGAACCAGGGACCTAAAAAGACTCAACAACCTGATAAAGAAGGCTGGTTCTGTTCTGGGGACGACTGTGGAACCTCTGGAGACAATAATGCAAAGAAGGATTTTGCATAAAATCAAGAGAATTATGGACAACCCTGAACATCCTCTCCATGAGACTGTTATCGGAAAACAGAGTCTCTTCAGTCAAAGGCTTCTTCAGTTTGGATGCAAAACTGACCGCTACAGGAAATCTTTCCTGCCCACAGCCATCAGCATCTATAATAACTTCTTGATTTAATTGAGCTACATCAACATTTAATTTCCCTCTGGGATAAATAAAGTATTTTTGAATTGAATTGAATTGAATTGAATTGAATTGAATGTGTCAAGATTCAAGGAGCTCACGTTGCCTTTTCAATTCTCTTTTTGGCTTTTTTGGCGACGAGGATCCCTTCTCCTGTGGCGTGGCATAACTATGGTCTTCCATTGCGAACTAAAGTGCAGGCCATTCAGGCTGGTTTATACCAGAGAATGTCTAATGGCGTAGACGGGCTCTGTTTTTACCTGCGTGCAAACGTGACGTCAAAATGGGGAAAGCGCGATTCGAAGTGCTTTATATCCCTCTCGGCACTTCGTCGTTTTTCATAGCCTGGAAGGACATGGCAGCCTCCATAGAGCTTGCCCGCTCTATGTAGATACAGACAAGTTATTCTTCACTCAAGAGGATAAGTGAGATTGTTGACAGAGATAATTTTACACCAATGAGGACTAATTTAAGAATGAATATGTTGATTTGAGCTAATAAATGACTTAGTATATTACACAGTGTCCCTTTAAAGCTGCTCAGAACTGAACCAACTCTGCTACGGCCTCAGATTCTGGGTTTAGATTCATGGACAAACTGCTTTCGCCTTTTAGAGGGAACAATTGTGTTGTATAAAATGCTGCATTTACAGTTCTAATAGTATGTTTCAGTAAATACCTCTGTCTATTTGGCATTTTCCTGTCAACATATGTTGAAATGAACAGAACAAGCAGAGAGACTGAATGTGTTGGGGACTACCTTCAGCTGCTGAACATTTTGGTGTTCCAGCGATCAGATGAATGCCCTGTTGTTGCCTGCTTTGTTGCTTTTTCCTTTGTTTGGCCTTTGGTAATACACCAGTGGTTATTTCTTTGTTTAATTCACCACCAGAAGCCCACTTAGATGGTTTTGCAGATATCTTTCACATAAAACGACTCTCTTTCGGACCAATCTGAGATAGATAACAGCCAAAGTATGGTTCACAGTGACTGAAGAAAGCTGCTGATCTGCAATTCCAACCGGCTGCAGCCGTTTGCATGAAATAGAATAAAAATACATTTAGAAGAAACTCTGGTTATCTCATGGAGTTGTCACCACAGATGGAGACTGTAACGCTGAAGCAGCAGGAGCTTCTTCGTCCCTCTAAACTTCGTATCACATCAGTGATCCTCTCACACTCCTGCTACTAATCAGCTCACTTCTTCACACTGCGGCTTCCAGACAGCATTTGCTCACCAAAGTCTTAAAAATGCGTTGGGGACTGACTAACTGGCTATTTATCTCTTCATATTGTCATGTATTTCCTTCAAAATGTTGTTCGTCAGGTGTAAATGTAGTCAAAGGCTGTGTTCGAAACCGCATACTACATACTTGCAAACTGCATACTTCCATACTACATACTACATGCTACATACTACATACTACATAGGACAAAGATGGCGGCACACAGAGTTGCAGCGGCCCGGAGCTCCCAACGCTGGCATATGTTTTTGTTTATTTTGGTAGCACTTAGTATTATTTCAACAAGTTTTCAAACACTGACAGTGAAATACAGCCGAAATGAACTTTTAGAGCTCAACGACGCAGCATTTCGCCAACTCCCAGCGGATTTCGCCATCCCTGCCGAGATCACCAGATGACCATCCAGCACTCCCGGGTCCGATAAGCGGAGGAGGAGACGCTGTGAGCGGTGGCAGAAGAGGGGAAAACACGGAGGAGTGTGGGCTAGGCTCAAGGCTCACCCATTCAAACCCCCGCTTCCTACCATCTTCCTCTCGAATGCCCGTTCGATCCACAACAAGATGGACGAGATCCGACTGGAACTAGCCTCAGAAAAACGGATTAACAACTGCTGTAGCTTAATTTTTACGGAAACCTGGCTGGATAACACGACCCCGGCCTCGGCCATCGAGCTAACCGGACGCACTGCCTACCGAGCGGACAGAACAGCTGACTCGGGTAAGAAGCTGGGAGGAGGTCTGTGTATCTATACCAATGACTTGTGGTGTACAAATGTCACAGATGTTGGCAAAAATTGTTGCCCCGACGTAGAAGTTTTGCTGCTCCAATGTAGACCGTTTCATTTACCATGAGAATTTTCTGCTGTTTACATCTGTGCTGTTTACATCCCACCCGACGCCAATGCTAAGCTAGCTCTAGCTAGGCTACAGGACATTGTAAACAAAAGCCTGGTGGCACATCCAGACAGTATCTTTATTGCGGCGGGGGATTTTAATCACGCCGATTTAAAGGCTGTACTTCACTCTTTCCATCGCAATGTGAAATGTGCTACTTGAGGGAGGAACACACTTGATCAAGTTTACACCAACATAGCCAAGGCCTACAGAACCCAAGCGTACCCCCACCTGGGTCTTTCTGATCATGTTTCGCTCCCCCTGCACCCTTGGTACACCCCCAAAATCAGAACTAGTAGGCCTGAAGTCAGGTCTGTCAGGATTTGGCCTGTGGACGCCATCCCTAGGCTCCTGGACTGTTTTAGCTCCACAGACTGGGACATTTTCAGTGGTCAGGGAGTGCAGACACGTAGGTCCCTGAATACATTTTTAGTCACAGTCCTTGACTACATAACCTTCTGTGTGGACATTGTTACATCCTGGAAGCAGATCCGTGTCTTCCCAAACGTCAAGCCTTGGATGACACCAAAGCTACAATCACTATTACAAGCCAGAAATGCAGCGTACAGAACCGGTGACACCAATGCATACAGCGCAGCAAGATCAGCGCTGAAGCACGGGATCAGATCTGCCAAGCTAGCATACAAAACCCGCATTGAAGCACAGTTCAGCAGCGCGTCATGCCCCCGGCAGCTGTGGGAGGGCGTCAGGGTGATTACGGACTACAAGGGAAGAACAGCCCCCCCTGTCAACGGCACCGCCGCTCTAGCGGAGGAATTAAACATCTTTTATGCACGGTTTGACAGGGACAACAAGGACCTGGTGTCGCCCCCCCTCCCACCTGACGGCTCCATCTTAGTCCTGTCCACTCATGAGGTCAGACTCAGCCTACACAACATCAATGCCAGAAAGGCGGCGGGCCCAGATGGGGTCCAGGGACAGGTGCTCAAAGACTGTGCAGCTGAGCTAGCTCCAGTCTTTACCACCATCTTCAACCTGTCTCTGGCCTCATCCTGGGTCCCAGCATGTCTCAAGGCAGCAACAATAGTCCCGGTTCCTAAGAAACCAAATGCTGCAGGTCTGAACGACTACAGGCCTGTGGCACTCACCCCTATCATTGCAAAATGCTTTGAGAGACTCGTCATTAAATACATTAAAGCCTCCATACCGCCATCATTAGATCATAATCAGTTTGCTTACCGGAAGAACAGGTCGACAGAGGATGCCATTGCCATTGTGTTTCATACTCTATTAGAACATCTCGAGCACAAGAACACATATGGAAGATTCCTTTTTCTCGACTTTAGCTCAGCATTTAACACCATACTGCCAAACAGGCTACACAGTAAACTGCACACACTTGGTCCGAACACTACACTATGCAACTGGATTCTGGACTTTTTAACACACCGTACACAGCATGTAAGGATTGGCAAGCACATTTCCCGCACCCTGCCCATGAACACCGGGGCCCCCCAGGGGTGTGTGCTCAGTCCACTTTTCTACACACTTTTCACTCATGACTGCTGCTCCCTCTCACCATCAAACCTCATTGTTAAATTTGCAGATGATACAACAGTACTTGGTCTCATCACTGGGAACGACGAGACCTCATACAGGAGGGAGGTGGAGAGTCTGGTGGAGTGGTGTGGTGACCAAAACCTTGATCTGAACACCACCAAGACCAAGGAGATGGTCATAGACTTTCGTAGGGCCAGACACCCCCCACATGCTCCACTCGTAATCGGAGGGGAGGAGGTGGAGAGGGTGTCTAATTTTAAGTTCCTGGGCGTGACTGTATCTGACAACCTGTCCTGGGGGATCAACATCACCTCTGCCGTGAGTAAAGCACAACAACGCCTCTTTTACCTCAGGAAACTAAAGTGGGCAAAACTCCCTCAAGGACTAATGGTTAACTTCTACCACTGCGCAGTAGAGAGTGTGCTCACCTACGGGCTACTGGTGTAGTTCTCCAGCTGCACCAGAGCAGACAAGGAGGCACTCCACAGAGTGGTCAAGGCTGCGGGGAGGATCATTGGGAAGAGCCTCCCGGAGATCTCTGCAGTCTTCACCTCCCGCTGCCTACGCCGGGTGAACAACATCTTAGTGGACCAGTTCCACCCAGCACACCATCTTTTCCAGCGACTGCCCTCTGGCAGAAGATTCCGGTCCATCCGCTCTAGGACCAGCAGACTGACCAACAGTCTGTATCCACAGGCTGTCAGACTGCTGAACAAACAACCTGCCCCTCCCCACTTCCAACTCCCCTCGGTAACACAACTCCACCATAACCACCATTAATAACTGTTAACTGGACTGCATTGCTGCATTGTACACTACTTACCATCTACCGCAGACAGCAGCCCCCTGCCCCGCCCCACTTCCAACCCCCCTCGGTAACATATCTCCACCATAATCATAACCATCATTAATAATAATTGTGAACCGGACTGCATTGTTACACTGTACACTACCTACCATCTATTGCAGACAACAAGCCCCCCCCCCCAACGACAAACCTCATATTCAACTGCACTAGCACTATTGCACTTTGGGTAATGTTATTTAATGTGATTTATATTATTTGTTATCATTTCTTTTCATATTGGGTGGGGTATTTATTTATACTTGAATGCCAGTGGTGATGGTGATGCTACAAACAAATTTCGTTGTAAACTCTGTTTTAACAATGACAATAAATAATATATCTATCTATCTATCTATCTACTTCCATACTGCATACTCATCGATAAGACAGTATGCAGAGTGTTTACCCACAATGCATTTCGCTCCTGCCCGAGCCGAAATCAGCCAGCCTGAAGCTGATTTTACTTAAGCTCTAAACTCTGTAAACTTTAGCAACATTTGAAACATTTTCAGGCGAGAAAGTAGTCGTTTAGATCCCCAACGTATTGAAAACCTGACAAAATACCGGCTATTTACAATTTTGTTCCCACGAATTCGGCGCTACTAAAGCTAGCCGCAGTGAGCAACGCACTTCCGGTTATTTTCACAAAATAAAATACCCGTTGCCTTTTATCACAGGGAAAGCCATTACGATACAATTGGTGCTTTTGTTTTGAAAACAGTGAACCTACCCTCGTTGTAGCTAGCTTGAAACTGCCGTTTTGACAGGAAATGACGATCGCCGACGTCATGTTACGTTGCATCTTGGGTAGTTTGAGTATGAGTAGTAACCTCATGATGCATACCCAATATTACGGAGAATCTAGTATGCATCCGGGAACTTCTCGATTACTCAAACTCGCATACTTACTCAAAAAGTTAGTATGAGTAGTAGGAGAAGTATGCAGTTTCGAACACAGCCCTTGACAAAACCAATTCCTGGGAGTTTCCTTTTCCAACACACTGAACTGGTGATGCACCAATGCACACAGCTGCAGTGAGCTGGGCTGGGAATGTTCACAACATTGAAAAGCACTCAGAGTTTAGCTTTAGCACAAATGTATGTGGTGATACTGTAAATTTAGTATCACTCCTACTGCCTGCTGCGGCTCCACCGAAGCGTGGAGTGATCTGTGCACCTTAATTAGTCTTGACAAAGCTCAGCCCTCCCTTCGATGACCCCCAACCACAGAGGACACAGTTTAACTCAGCTCACCATCAGTCGTGCTCTATTTATTTATTGACAGATCAAGTCAATGTTTGAAAGACCACACAAGGTCTGACTGGTGTTACTGTATGTTAAAATCATTTCCAGCTAAGTGTTTCATTCTTTTTTTTTCCTAAACATATATTTATCGGTTTTTCATGTTAATATAACAACATCCAACAATTTAATCATCCAAAACATATGGCAGTAAAGAAAATAATAATTAAATGATTAAAAAAGATACAATAAACCGCGGTAATTAGTCAGCAAATTACTGTGCAATGAATATGAAATAATAATAATAAAAATAAACAAGTAATTAAACACGTATATAAATAAAAATAATAATAATAATTATAAAAAATCAAAATGTAGGTTACAGCTTGCACTCCCAACAACAAATTAAATCATTTTCATTATCTCATTCTCCCTCCCTCAACAGTTCCAGAAATATCCTCCAAGTATCATGAAATTCAGAAGCCCTCTTTCTTTATTTTAATCTTTCTTTCTTTAATTTATTTAATTGTACAGGAGAGATATACGTTCGCATTATCCAATTAAATTGTATCATTCTCAATCGAGTTTTGATGGTTTGAGTGTGTATTTTTAAACATATTTCACTCCATTCGATGAGTGTAATATCTTCTTGTAGGTCTCGTATCCATTGCTGTCTCTTACTATCAGAGGTTTTTAAGTGTTTGTTTCTTAAAAGTGTTCCTAGCAGTAGCTGTGGAATGATAACATAGACTTACAGTGTACAAAACTACATTTATTGTATCATAAACAACACATTAATAGTTTGAAAATTGATTGAAATAAGAGCGTGAGGAACATGTCCAACAAAGAGGCAGAAAGCCTTGCTTTCATAATTTAACCAAAGGCAGAGATAACAAACTGCATAAAAAACTCAAACAGAAATCAGGGAGGGACGAGCTGACGAACAGAGAAACCACATATGTGCCAAAGGACCAACGAGTGGCCAGAGAGCTACAAGTGCTGGGAGCATTGGTGAGTCGAGTGACAACAGGTGAGGGATTACCAGGAAACAGGTGTGCATGAGACGGGGGTCAAACCCAGAAAACTAAGGACATCGAGGGGTGATGACGAGAAACAAGAATCCAACAAGAAATGGGACGCTGAAAATATCGCCCCAGAAGCAGATTTCAGGTTAAAAAAAGGTTTGTGTAGTAAATCCCGGTAAATCAGCGGGACGATGACAAACTTCACAAGCGAGGAGCAACTTCCACCGAATTTGGTGAGATCCTTATTTATCTACCCGTTTGCAAGAAGGACAATGGAGGAGAAAATCCGGATTAAGGAGCTGGGACTCGACAAGCCCGACCTTATGATCAACCAGTAGACCAAGGAGAAAAATAGAGTACAGTCTGCAAGTTTTTGCAGGAGTTTGAGCGCAAGTCGTGGCTGACAGGCTGTGGAATAGCCAATGCACTTTTCTGTTTTCCCTGCATTCTTTTTAAAAGTGACAAATGTGAATTAACGTGGACACAGTCAGGACAAACCGAACTGAAGCACCTCTCCGAACGCATCAAAAAGCACGAACAATCAAGAGTTCATATGGAAAACTGCGTCATCCAGCTGTGTTTATATGTGGTGTTTGTAATGTGAGTTGACCAGATAAAAAAACAAACTGTGACAGATGACTTTCTACTTCTTAATTTACCCATTGAACGGGTCACTTCAGTCATCATCGCTACTGTTGCCCCCCCTGAGAAATTTGCAGGAGTTTGCTGGACTAAACCACAGCAAAGACTCAGAAACCAACACACCAAATCACCTGAACCACGATATTTCCCGAAATATGATGACACTGTGTTCCTAAAAGGTTAATGAGAAAGGGTTTCACAGTTCAGTAACCAGTAAAACACTGTCATTAGCTCACTTCTCTTAAAGCAGGAGTGTCCACATGTGGTCCTGGAGGGCCGCTGTCCTGCAGGTTTGAGATGTTTCCCTGCTTCAGCACACTTTAGGTCCACTTTCAGCCCACTTTGGACTTAAATGCTGGGCACTGGCTCCAGAAGGTGAGCTGGTGCTTCAGAGGTACAGTTTAGTGAGCTTAATGTGAGCTTTGTGGGCTTTTTGGTTCAGTGAAGAGGAATACATGCAGTCACAAAGACGTGGAGGAATCTGCATTCACAATATAATCTGTATAACAAGCTGTCAGTCAGCTTTAGGCTGTTTGTCGACCTTTTACAGAAACTGGCTGACTATCACCAAAGTTATTAGTACTATCGCTCCTGTTACCATGGTGAATACCACCATTTCTTAACAAGAAAGGACTCAAAGAGGTGTTTTCATGTAGTGATGTTAAAGCTTCGGATCATTGATCATCTCATTTGAGCCTCTGGGTGTAGCTGTACCTCACATAAACATTAGGGCTGGGCGAGTTAACTCGTTAATTATTTAATGCCGATAAATATTTGATTGTGTATTAATGCAGTTTTTTTAAAATTATTATTATTATTTGGGGTTTTTGTGCTTTTAATGGATAGGAAAGTTCAGAGGGACAGAAAGCAGGGGGAAGAGAGAGGGGGAACGACACGCAGCAGAGGGCCGTCCGATGCGGGACTCGAACCGAGGCCAGCTGCAGCGAGGACTATAGCCTCTGTACATTGTACTGTACATGTTACACACATATGGCAGCACATTTAAAATAAAGCTAAATGCTAAAAGCTATACACTACTTTTGGATTCATTTTTGGATTTTGCGTATAAATGCGATTAATCGTGATTAATCAGGGAAATCATATGATTAATTAAAAGTTTTAATCATTGTCCAGCCCTAATAAACATGCATTACTGTCTCATTATTATTATTATTATTATTATTCATGAACCAACCATGAGAAGCCCACCTAAATCCCGCTATAATCCCACTGTTTGTATATTTAAAGGGGACTTTATACCGTGAAATGTTGTTTTCCACATCCTTAAACATATTACTGTCAGTTTGATTCAAAGTCACCACTGATTTACCTTAACTTCATCAAAGCATGATGGTCAGATCACTCAGATCTCACCTGATAAACTCCCATCGCATCATATCTGCTCTCCACATGCTGACAGAAAGCAGACACCACGCTGTAACTAATTACTATTCCGCTATTTTTAAACGGAGTTTTTATGGAGATTAGGAGAAGTTTGGCGTAAAAATGCAAACTCCTGATTGAGGAACTTATTTACTGCGGTGACCGTGAGGCGTCCTTACCTGCGGAGGCGTGGAGCGCGCCTCTGCGCTGTGCAAGCTGAGGCAGCGCGACGCACAGCGCGCCCTGGAAACACCTTTCGACCAGGACTCATCCCCATCAGCGTCAGGGGTCTGTCCTCTGGCGCAGACCCCGGTGCTGTAGAGGCAAATAATCCACGTAAAAACACCGATGCTCGTGGTCAGCATCTTTCTTCCTGGGATGAGGAGAAAAGCTGATGTAGTGCCGAGAGATGCTGTGGAGAGTAAACTGTTGGAAGTGACGCCAAACTGCACGGCAACAGCCTGAGGAGGAGCTGCCAGCCAGAAAGCTGTATGTGCAGATATACGTTACTGACGATGTGCTGGAATAAAATAACCAATTAACCACAGAAAAGAACATTTCCGATTATAATCCAGCTCAATTAAATTAGCCTAAATCTCCTATAATGCCAATGTATGAAGAGTAGCTTAGCTAATAAAACCAAAAAATTGCATTTAATCTAATTTAGTGAAAGACTTTAGATTTGTAATATTTTAAAGATTTTAATAATCAAGAGAGTAAAAATGTTCTGGTTGTTTTGGCAGGCTCCTTGGTTTGAACGCTGGGTTGCAGAGACCACCACGGGTTTTATTAACGAGTTTCCCTTTTTTAGCTGAGATGGTGTGAATCCAAATGAAACGTTAGATGGTGAAATGGTTAAAGGGATAGTTCGCCTCTTTTGACATGAAGCTGTATGACATCCCATGTTAGTAATATCATTTATGAACATTTTCTTACCCCCGCTGCGTCCTGTGAGCCGAGTTCCAGCCTCGTTTTGGCATAAAAGTTTTGACGAAAGTAGTCCGGCTAGTTGCCTGGGGTTTAAAAAATAAAGCATTTTGCTTCTCAAAACAATATGCGTTCAAAAGAGTAATACATTTGCATCACAAAATCGTTCTCCAGGAAACATGTTCCTGGCCTCGTTAAGTGCTTTTCAATCGATTATCCTATTGAATTTTGGGCTTTTGCAAGGCCCAAAATTCCTAAGACCGGACCTTGAAGACAAGGTCCTGTTTAAAACAAAATAAATAAAATAAAATAAAATAAATAGAGTCTGGCAACAGAGTAGTATGTGTGTCTAATGCCTTCGGCATTGGCACCCATAATAAAATGAGAAGAAAATGTCTTTTCTGATCTGTAGACAGGTTGAAAGTGAGCTCCAGCACTGTTACAAAGTATTTCCTCTGTTTTAACGGTTAAAATCCCTCCTTCCTGTTTTCAGTGCACATATTTGGGTGTGTGGAGTCAGCGCCGACTCAAAGGTCAGAAAAAACACAACACAATCTTTTTGTTTTGGGCCCTCTAAGTTTGAACGTATACTGATCAGATTTACAGTGTAAACTTACGTCACATATCAAGTTAACTCCACCTCCTCTGCTTAGCTTTAAAAGCTTAGTCCTGCCAGCTGGCATTCAACCTCCTATACTGATGAAATCAGCCCGACATAGAACTGTTCTGTTGTCAGCTACCCCCTAACCCCAGAGGCTATAAGAAGCCAGTGGAAAGTCTCATTATTAACCAGAGTGCTGCAGAAAGGTTTGACCATAATTTAGTTTTGGGAATGCTGACTCTTGTGTTCATTTTTTTTAATTAACAGGTGTTTGTCTATCTTAGATTTGGACATATAACCATGAAAAATGTAAATACCATAGTCTCTCCTGCCCCTGTTCTTAAAAACAGCAACTTCAAAACAGCATCCATCTCCCCCACACACTTTGCACACACAGAGAAAAAGGGTGATCATTTCTGTACTCAAAAGGTACATTAATCCGAAAAGTACCCTGGAAGGTACAGAAATGGTCCTTGAGGTAATAACTGTGGACCTTTGTTTAATTTTAACGGTACAAATTCATGGCTGATAGCAAAAGGTGCATAGGTGTACTTTTAGCAAACTTAAGCTACAATCAAATGGTGCAGCAACTCAGTGCTCACCAAATCTCAATTTAAATATATAGTTGTATTGTTGGTAATGGTAACAGCGTTGTAATAGGGAAACAGTAACTTACTGATTACTCTATACTGAAAAAAGTAGCGCTGTTAGTAACGCCGTTATTCCACCCTCCTGTCATTACTTCAACGAACCAACAGAGGTCGGGGTCACAAAATCCTCGCCCTCTGGAGTGGATTCCTACAATGCATTAGAAGTTCAGACGGCGGATATATCGACCACTACTCCTTTATCGTGCTTGTCCACAGATGAGCTTATTAAAAAAATAACTGAAGCCGGAATACAAATGAATGATGAAGAGGCAAGGAAATTTAAGGGTAAGTAACATTCCTGTTCACACTACTGTAGGTAATTTACTTTAACTAGCCTAATTCAGGCAATATACGTTAATGTGAGCTAACTGCTAACATTAACTGCTATTTCTCGTACATCTGTACTCTCAGCTAAAATGAAACCACCCTCTTGACATCCTTCCAACTTTACTGTCTATTGAAGCCCTCGATTAAATGACCCCTTGTACTGTATCGACTCTTGTAAATCCGTCTCTTTCAATTGGCTCTGTTACCAACTGTTTTAAACCAGTACAGGATGCCTCTCAGCCAGTCGGCCCATTCCAAACCATCCTTCATGTAGAAGATCTTTGATTGTGACGACCGCACCTGCAGCCACACAGCTGGGTCTGTAACTCTTTAAAATAATGAGTTATTTTCATATGTTGTGATACATTATTCTTTACATATATTTATTGCACATTTAAATTTGAGATGCACAAGTTCTCTTTGTAGCGCGCACATTTAGTTGACTTTTGTATTTTCTTAATGTTTTTTTTCTTTTATCTGTGCTGGGGAGGCTGTTAGGCAGCTGACCTCTGGGATAAGAGGCTTTCTGGAGCAGCAGCATGAAGCGCTGATCGGGCCATACCATGAACTGCTGATTTCTGAATTATTTACTGATTATTTACATCTTGTTTGATAAGAATCAACACCTCCAAATCCGAGACTATGGTCCTCAGCCGGAAATGGGTTGAATGCACCTCTCCGGGTCGGGAATGAGATCCTCCCCCAAGTGGGGAGTTCAAGTATCTCAGGGTCTTCGGTCAGTTTGATTTTGTTATACAGTTAGTTTGGAGTTAGTTTGTTGGTTGAGTAGTTGTCGTAAACATAGGCAGGGTTGACGACGACGATGCATTTTCAAGTAGAGCACGTTCAACAAGACGCAAGCAACACAAATTAGATAGTCACTTGTGAGACTCTTATTTTACACACATAAAGACAGTACATGGTACCAGGATTATTGAACTCACGATAAGGACATACTACGACGATGGAGGGGATAAAACCGCCTGGAATCTGCAGCTGGATGGGAACGTGGATGAAAACCGGTGGTCCTTCAAGCAACATTTTCTTCTCTACCTCACGGCAATTGGCACCTCGTCAAACTCTGGAGACCGTGGCTGGCCCGCAGGCTTTTGAGATGTTTAACACATTCATGTTCACGGATGATGGGGATAAAGAGGATCTGGACACGGTGCTTGAACTTTTTCGATGACCACTGCACATCCCGGAAACATGAAGTCTATTGGCGCTTTTCCACCAGCTCGCTTCGGCTCGGCTATTGCGTGTTTCCACTAGCACGCAGTACCTGCAACCGGGTAGATTTTCCGAATCACCTCAGCCCTGGTTCCAAGCGGCCGAAGCGTTACTAAAACGTGACGTCAGCCGACTGCCTTCCACTGATTGGCCGATGAGTGTCGTCACTTTTCAATACTGTTTTGTCTGGCGGAGTCTTCTCTGGCTGTCTTCTCTTGCCTTCTGTGAGACAAAAAGCCACAGGATGAGCAGCAACACGAGCGCCTCCATGTCCTCCATGCTATTCTCCTCGCATGTTGTTGTTGTTGTTCTGGTTGTGCAGCCGTGTTACGACGACCCCGCCCATGTCGAGGAGGCATGAAGTGAAACTCGGTTGTAATGGAAACACAACCAAACCGAGCCGTGCCGAGCCGTAACGAGCTAGTGGAAAAGTGCCATATGAGAGCTGTGTGAGTCCTTTGGTGCTTTTCTAACTGGCTTCAGGACCAAAGCACAAACATGCAACTCTGGAGAACTTAAAGGTGATAGAGAATGGTTGAATGGGGCATTAATCCTTGTTCTGTGATGTGATATGTAGCCCAAAATAAATTGGTTGGGTCTGTAATGGCTCAGAACCTCCCTAAAAGGCTCTCTGAAACAGCTGTTACTATGCTGGGTTTTCCGTCGTTTCAGAGCTTATCTGGCAACCTCATTATGAAATGCAGGTTGCCGTTGCTTGATTGGCTGCCCTTGCTCTCACTGAAAACAGAGCTATAGAGTAATACACCGACTGAAAAGAAAGCTCATCAGAATCAGAATACGTTTAATTGCCATTGTTAGTGAACAGTGTTCACTAACTAGGAATTTGCTGCGGCGTAATGTTCAAACATGTAACACAGGATAAAAAATAAAGAATAAAAATATATGAATACAAAATGTACAAGGTGTGTACAACAATACACAGTATCCAATATACAGAGCAACAACAGTGCAGCTTCATTAGTGCAATTTTAATGATGGTAAAGTGACTGGGGCAGGTTATGAGGTGATTATGAAGTGTTCATAAGTCCAACTGCAAAGGGGAAAAACTGTTTTTGTGACGGGAGGTTCTGGTCCGAATGGACCGAAGCCTCCTGCCCGAGGGGAGTGGTGCAAATAGAGAAGGGTCAGCTGTGATCCGACCTGCTCGCCCCATAGTCCTGGAGACGTGCAGCTGATCACCGGAGCGAGACACTGACTGGTCTGTCTCTGTCCCTGTCGGAACTGACCATGAGCTGCTCGGAACGGAGCTTTGTGAAACTGTAGTCCGTGAAATGCGCGGCGCAAAGGAAAAGTCAGCGGTTGGGGATGCTGTTAAAAATAAATAAAAGCCATTGATCGCGAACATTGCTTTCCGGGGGAAGAATATGTAACGATCGTAGTCCGCTTTCACAGCCTTGGAAGGCACACCTTTTCCTGCTTCTCGCCGAAGGGGCGTGTCTGAAACGGGGTGGCTGTGGACTTGGGTGCGGGGGGGGGGCGATTGCTGAAAAAGTGACGTCACTTTTTCACAAAAATGGGCTTGTAACTCTTATGGGGGATACTCAAAAAAGGGGAGAACTTGAAACAGAGGTTCTGACACTTGCTGGCACTTCATGTGTACTCTCCACAGCGGGGAGACTCAGAACTAACACCAAAAACGGGAAAAAGACGATTTTGATTCTCTATCCCCTTTAAGGACTCTATGATACGTGATAGATAGATAGATAGATAGATAGATACTTTATTCATCCCAATTTGGGAAATTATTGTGTTGCAGCAGCATACAGTATACATATATGTAAACAATTAAAGTAAAAACAAGCAAATAGAATAGAATAAAATAAAAATAGTGAATAAACATTAGCTATATACAAATCTACAGTATGAAGAGTTTTGTCAAGTCGTGTTTTTTCGTCCAATAAGCGTGATTGGTCACTTCAGAGAAGGCGTCTCCACTGCTCCAGAGTCCAGTGGCGGTGTGCTTTACATCACTGCATCCGACTCTTTGTATTGCACTTGGTGATGTATGGCTTGGATGCAGTTGCCATGGAAACGCATTCCATGAAGCTCTCTACGCGCTGTTCTTGAGCTAATCTTGAGACTCAGATCTGACTTTCAGCAGCCACATCAAAGCTGTCACCAAGGCAGCTTTTTACCACCTCAGAAACATCAACAGAATTAAAGGTTTCCTCTCCCAAAAAGACCAGGAGAAACTCATCCATGCATTCATATCCAGTAGAGTCCATCACTGTAATGCTCTTTTAACTGGACTTCCCAAAAAGAGCATTAAACATCTGCAGCTCATCCAGAACGCTGCTGCTGGAGTTTTAACCCGGACTAAGAGATCTGAACACATCACAGCAGCTTTAAAATCTTTACACTGGCTTCCAGTCAGTCACAGAATAGATTTTAAAAGCCTGCTGATGGTTTACAAATCCCAGAACGGCTTAGAACCAAAATACATCTGTGATATGTCCAGAGAATATAAAGCCAGCAGAGCTCTTAGATCCAAGGACTCAGGTCAGCTGGTCCAGTCCAGAGTCCAGACTAAACATGGAGAAGCAGCATTTAGCTGTTATGCTACAAACAAGTGGAACAAACTGCCAGTGGAGATTAAACTTTCACCAAATATAGACATTTTTAAATCCAGGTTAAAAACATTTCTGTTCTCATGTGTCTATGCATGACATCTGCATGATATCTTTTAATTTATCTGGACTGTTGCTTGTTTTTAATAGTTTTTATTTAATTTAGATTATTTAATTTATTTATTTTTATAGTCATAGTCATAGTCATTTATTTATAGAGCACAGTTAAATCAACCTCAGTCGACCAAAGTGCTCCATGGGTGGAGAGCCTGGACTGAGGTCCTGCCAGGAGCAGCTGGTTTGACCACCGAAGTGCCCGAGCAGAACTGTGGAGCTGTAGCAGCTCTGATAAATAAGGTGGTGCCAAACCATTTACACGTTTAAAAAGCAATTAATAAACCTTGAACTGAATCCTAAAATGAACAGGCAGAAAAGTGTAAAAGAGGCAAGGAATTACAATAATCTAAACGTGATGTACTGTAGTTAAAGTGTGAATCAATGTTTTTAAGGCGAGACACGGCAGGCAAAAACAGTGATTTTCAATATGTGTTATTTCAAAACATAAATAAAAATGTTTATTTCATCACATTTTGTTTAATCGCGGCAGTACGTTTTGCCCAAATTTACCAAAATGAATTCCCCTATTTAAATCTTTAAATGCTGTTTTCTCAAAATCAGTTTTTTGTATTTTTCCAGTATCAATATCTCAGTCTATGGAGCACCTACTAACACCAAACTTTCCAGTTATATACTTAGCAGTATTCTGAAGAGATTTACAGAAGGATTTGTTGATAAATCATTCCTGGCCTGATTTATGTGACATTATAATAAAAAAATATGGCGAAATTGATGTTTTTTAGGCTATGGACAGTATATTTTGAAATCCTAGGAAATGAAAGCAGATATCCTGAAATCCCTCTGTTTATTTCTTTTCATTTTGTGTGTAAAAAAAATGAAAAAAGAATTTTGCACCTGGCTTTATCATATGTTCAGATCTATCTTCTGGAAATATATGCAAATGTGCGCATATTTAATGAGATAATGCCTCATTTGCATAATTAAACATACACATTTCTAAAACTTGTAATACATTTTTTTTTCATACTTGTATAAGTAATCGACTGAGGAAGTTTCATGGTGATATCTATTATTTTAAAATATTACCCTATTCACCTGTAGTGTCTCGGCGACAGTCGAGAGAAGCTTGTCTTGACTACATGGGATATCTGTTTATCAAACCTAAAGTTACCTAAAGTTTATGTTCTTTTATGCTGCCAAAAGAGTGTTGGCCATTTGATTCCTGGCCTCCCTGGGTCGCATGTCGAAGTGTCCTTGGGCAAGGCACTGAAAGCTACATCGTCACTGGTGAATCCATCGGGACCGTGAATGTTTGAAATAGAGAATTAAAGCGCTGTAACACTGAATAAACTAAGGCGTGCTGTAAGTCTGAATGGGGCTTGTAGTCTATTCAGCTACAGTATAGTCCATTTCCTGCCAAACTAATTTGGATAAATGTGTCCTGGACTACCTATAAAAGTTGCTGGTGCCCTTTTTGGTGCGATCTGAAGGTATCGTCACTCTTTGAATCATAAAAGCGATAAATGCGTGTTTGTTTTATTTCTATCTTGTCATCATTGGCCTGTGGAAACTGTATCTCGTGCTGCCAGTAGGCCCCTGCAGTTCATGTTAGAGAGCAGGGATAAACCACTGATACAGTCTTCAAACTCTCAGTAATCCACATTGAAGGTTCTGTAATAAACTCTACGACAGCTTATGAAGACTTTCAGGATGTGAAATTATTCAGAATATTCTAAGAAATATTCCTCCCCTGCTACAAGGTAGCAATCGCTGGATTTACAGGAAGTAAATCCTTAGTGTTTAATCACTAGAGATCGCTTTGCAAAGATCAATATCACATAATATCAATAAAAAATATCAATATCAATCAATGTTTCTACTAATCTGTCAATGATTCATGGGCAGGTCTGATGTGATCCAACTTGGACAGAAGTAACTCAGACATAAATCCTGCAATTAAATCATAAAAACTGCTGAAAGTGACACCTGATAGAGGGATGCGTGCAGCCAACTCGTGTTGAGATTAGTCGGATACACATGTGGCCATTAGAGCCAGCTTGTTTACCCGGTTTCCCCTGAGATTATAGCGATAAGGGGGCGTAAAGGGGTCATGGGGCCATTGAAAATGAATAATTACAGTAACTATCATTGGAAGCATGTGAAGTCAATTAAACACCCTCTGCAACACTGGTCTTATCAATTCAATGTTAATGGTGAGACGTTGCATATTAAACCTTTTCTTCTGGACAGACTAATGTGCAATAACCTTTAGATGCTTAATGGTCTCACAAATAACAAAAAAACAGGCCATCAGTTCAAACGGCCTGCCAGGAAAATGCACATATCTCTCTTTAAATTGATAAATGTATTGTTTTTGCATATGTTCCTCTCAGTAGGGGAATCCGAAAATGACCAAACATACCATAAAAAGAGATTAGCATCACCATTTCGTTTCATAATGGAAAGATGAAAGACATCAAGGATTTCTAAATGTTATTCACTTTAATGGTTCGACTTTTGTAAAACACTCAGAAGCAGCAGTGGCCAGAGGACATCGTTGTCCAAAGCGCTCTGCTGCCATCCGGTGGTCTTCGGCAGGACTGACCCCGACGGCTTTCACTTTGGCTTGGGACACAGAACAAGACCGCAATGGACAACATTCACCTTCAAAACTTCGTTCCCACAAATCACAGACTTTGACTTGAAGGGGAACAGGAACAGGGAGCCAGCAGAGAGGCCTACTGCGTGGCTGCAGGCTTAGTTGCAGAGGTCAGTGCTGCAGCATTGTGCGAATGCACCAGGAGTTCCGATGAAACCCTGACACACTGCCATGTTCATGCACTGACGGAACGAACGGTCTGGAAGGACAAAGCACAAAGGCATTTCATCAGAATGTGGGCGTGTCACAATGCGTTAACATCGTCCACTTTAGATATCAAAGCTGGCTTTTTCAGGCCTCATCAAACATGTGGACAGGTTTCTCCTGCAGTCATAAATATTCCTGTTTAAGCTCATCATTCTGTGCTGCTGGTTAATCTTTGTTTGTATGTAATGTTTATTTCAACGACATTTTGTAACTGACAAAAGAGAACCTACACATGAATTATGTAACCAAGGCTGTCGTTCATTTGGAAACGACAGCCTGGGAGCTTGCGAACACAACTTTGTTCCCTTTTCTTACACAGGCTGTGTTCGAAACCGCATACCTCTTCTACTACTCCAACTAACTTTTTGAGTTAGTATGCGAGTTTGAGTGAGCGAGAAGTTCCCGGATGCATACTAGATTCTCCGAAATGTTGGGTATGCATCATGAGGTTACTACTCAAACTACCCAAGATGCAACGTAACGTGACGTCGTCGATCGTCATTTCCTGTCAAAACGGCAGTTTCAAGCTAGCTCCAACGAGGGTAGGTTCACTTCCTGTTTTCAAAACAAAAGCACCAATTGTATCGTAATGGCTTTCCCTATGATAAAAGGCAACGGGTATTTTATTTTGTGAAAATAACAGGAAGTGCGTTGCTCACTGCGGCTAGCTTTAGTAGCCCCAAATTTGTGGGAACAAAATTGTAAATAGCCGGTATTTTGTCAGATTTTCAACACGTTGGGGATCTAAACGACCACTTTCTCACCTGAAAATGTTTCAAATGTTGCTAAAGTTTACAGAGTTTAGAGCTTAAGCGAAATCAGCTTCAGGCCGGCTGATTTCGGCTCGGGCAGGAGCGAAATGCATTGTGGGTAAACGCTCTGCATGCTGTCTGATTGTAGTATGCAGTATGCAGTATGCAGTATGCAGTATGGAAGTATGCAGTATGCAGTATGGAAGTATGTAGTATGTAGTATGGAAGTATGCAGTATGCAGTATGGAAGTATCTAATATGTAGTATGTAGTATGCAGTATGCAGAATGCAGTATGGAAGTATGCAGTATGGAAGTATGTAGTATGTAGTATGCAGTATGCAGTATGCAGTATGGAAGTATGCAGTATGGAAGTATCTAGTATGTAGTATGTAGTACGTAGTATGTAGTATGCGGTTTCGAACACAGCCATAGATTCCCGTTTTGGATGAACACAAGCCCATGTGCACGGCGCTAATGGCTAATCAGTTCCCTCCATGGAGGACTTACTGATTGGGCCTTGCAGTATGACAGCGGCACACGCGTTAGCTGATCCCGTACAGGTCTGAATGCTGGTGGGGACGCAGAGGTTAGTGTCGCTTGAGAAACAGAAGTTACATCTCAGCGCCTCTCCTAGAAACACATGAGACAGAGAACAAAGTGAAGGAAGACCAAATACAACTAGCATGGGCGTTCCTGCCAAACAGCAGTGTGAATTGTGATGCTGGATGAAGTTTAAAAGGCTTTATGTTGGCGACAAAAGACAAATATTGGACATTAGAATGAATGCATGCAGCAGAAGGTCCAAGCTTCAGCTGAGGAGGAGCACCTGAGGAGCCATTTGCACGACCAGGTGAGTTACACAGCAGCTCTGAGAAGGGATTCACTCTGAAGATGTTCTCCTTTTTTTACTGTTTCACGTAAGGAAAATCTGCTTCTCAACAGCAGAAGCATCCAGGACATGTTGCAGTGAAAGTCTAATGTTTAAACATCATAACTCACTCCTGTAGGTGTATCTCAATGATGATTCCCATCATGCATTGCTTCTGAGGCACTAAACCTACAGGAACACTCGCCTAAAAGTCTCCACCCACACATCCAATCATTTTAATGTTGTAAAGAAAATAGAAAAAATGTTTTAACATTACGTTTCAAAATAAAATTGTGGGTGAAATAGCTTTTTCAACACGTAGAAGGCGGGATTTAAACCGCAGACTAAAGGGCGGATTATAGTTCTGCGTCTATCGTCTTGACGGGTGTTGCTTTGCTCTGGTCGCGAACCACTTTTCATGTTATGGTTCTGCAACCTTGGTCTGGAATTTCTCGGGACGCACAGCAGTTTCCCCTCGCGAGAATTTCGGTGTGCGGTGACGAGAACTTCGGCGGCGCCGGCGGAAGTGTTTATCTTTCAAAAAAAAACAAAGTATGCAAGATATGGATCTGGAGTTGCTCGACATCGAAGAAGAACAGCTTCTTTTATTGGAGTTGGCGAAAATGCAAAGGAGGAAGCCACACAGACAACCGGAAAGGCACACCGAGGACCAATCACAGCCACAGTCTGCGCACTTCCGTTGGTGGTCTGCGTGCGTCTGTCGCGTAGTCAGGATTTCTCTGAGGTGCACGACAACGCGCGCAGAGCCTCTGCGTGGGGGAGTGATCAAGATTTTGACGCTCGCAGAGGCTATGCGTCCGAGCGTCAGAGGCTTTGCGTCTGAAGCATAAATCAGCCTTTAGACCACACGAGAGATCTGCCCAGCCAGGTGAGCTGCAGAGCTCCTGCAGGACGACTCGCTCTGAACTTTGTCTGCATTCATTTTACAGCTTCACAACAAGAATAACACCACTTTCAGCAAGTAAAATCATTTAGAAATAAACATAGTGATTGCATTGCAGCTGTGTTACTCACTAAGAACAATCCACCATCATCCAGTCAGCTTTACAGCTTTAAAGAAAACTGTTTTTTAAAACTTTAATGTTTTCTAAATGTTCTAAGAAGTAATCACTTTAAATCAAAGTGCTAAATATTTTCTCATTTTCGGTAGCGAAACAGTAAAACGATTGGACAGTTTAACTTGGTTAAAAAGCACATAAAGTTCTTATGTTCTTAACTGAACATAAAGTTTTGTTGCATCCTTCCACTGCTTCACGATGGCACCAACAGCTTAGCAATGGAAACACTCTAACTGTACCTGGTCCTTAAGTCCTGCTGCAACAATCAGTGGGGTCACATGGCACTGAAAGGATCGGATAATTGGCTAAATTACAATCAGAGTTATTAAATTCATGTAGACACCTTAATCTGACTAAGAATTGGATCGGATCGGATTAAGACCCCGAGATAAGTGGGTTGAAAGTCACTCTAAACCTGCTTGTAGACGCTGAAGCACGTGGTGAATCAGACTTTGCGTTCTGCGCATGCTCCAGAAGTTTTCCCGGGGTCGTGACCCGGAAGTCAAAGGAGACGATATTCCTGTTGTTGTCGCCATCAAAAAGAAAGAAACAACATGATGGAGAATGCTCCGTTGGGCATCGCGTTTGTGCAACAAGCAGTTCATCACATACCAAATGTAGAGGGATGTAGCTTCATCTGGCTCTGCGTTCTCCATCTTTCTCCAATGCCTGAGTTTGTTGTTGTTGTTGGTGGTGGTGAAGAGGTCAACAAGAAGTGGCTCTATTAGCAATAGTTGGAATGGGTACAGCGCCACCTATCATACCGGGGTATGACACGCTTTGTGCCTATGATTTGATTCATTCACCGCCATATATCCAAGGAGAATTACCCTTGCTCAGCTCATTCTTATTGTAATTTAGACAATAATCTGATCCTTTCAGTGCCATGTGACCCCACTGAGAGTTTAGTGAAAAAGCACTTCAGCAGAATGCTGCATAAACCAGGGTGAAATGGAATGAGTCTTCAGTCAGAAAAGCGTGCAGCAGTCAGGTCGACATGGGAAATCACACACCAGATTCTAACAGAGGCTCATGTTTATTCATGTCAAATTTGAGATCAATAATGAGGATTCTGCCTGGGTTATAACCAGAGCTGGGTAGTAACGAGTTACATTTACTTGAGTAAGTTTTTGAAAACATTATACTTCTCGGAGTAGTTTTAAATCACTATACTTTTTATTTTTACTTGAATAGATTTGTGCAGCAGAAACTGTCCTCTTACTCCGCTACATTAGGCTACAATGAGCTCGTTACTTTTCTTCTTCCCTCTTTGGTATTCTACGCCTCATTATTTTTATCCCCCCGCGTACGCCTCATTTTAATGTTTTATTCTGACAGAGAGAGAGACTTTAGCCAAAGGCTCTACCACCTGACTGTGTTCCACCAATCAGATGCAGCCGTGCAGTCTGGTCACGTGACCATACTTAATCTCAGCGGCGGGACGGGTTAGCTTTACAGTTTACAGTCGTAGCAAACAAACAAAGAAACAGATTAAAAATTTCAGAATCAACGGTGCGAAATGAAGACGCAGACGAGGCCTCATACTGAAAGCATGTTTACCTTACAAAGAGTGCCAAACAGCAGCTACATTATGTGTCTTCTGTGTCAACCAAAACAAACGCACATTTCAGCAGAAAGTTTCCTAAACTCGTTTTTTTCCCCCATGGATAGGTGAATGTTTGTTTTTTAGGTTAAACATTTCCTAAGTCTCTTTTATTTTTTATTGAAGTTCTTGAATTTACCTGGATTATTTTAATTTAAAGGGATAGTTCGGGATATTTGACATGAATCTGTATGGCATCACCATAACCAGTGTCGTGCATTCAAACTGACTTACCCCCGACAGTGTCCTGTGAGCCGAGTTCTTGTCCAGTGTTGGTCAAGGCGAAAGTAGTCCGGCTTGTTTGCTGGGGTCAAGAAATTAGCGCGTTTTTCTTCCCAAAACAGTACGTGTGCTAAAGAGTGATTTATTTCATCACAAAAACCGAAGCCGGCAAAAGTCACTCCTCGTTATCACTTGGGCCCTATACTGTCTCTCATTGTGTATCAGTGCGCACGTCATTCTGACCGCGAGCTGTGCGCACGAGTTCACTTTGTTTACTGCTCGGGAAGATGTCTGACAACGAGAGCGACGAGGAACATATTGACTTCCGTTCAGAGCCAAGGGGGTATCTTTATGAACCCGTTTATACTGAGGAGGAAGTTCGCCAAATGGACTTAGATCGGGCAGAAAGAGAGAGGGTGGACAGAGAAGTGATGGAAACAGAAGCTGGAGCCACTGCTGGAGCTGCGATACCCAGGGTGGCCGACAAATCCTGGTGCACTTGTTTGAAGTGCGAAGTAATGCAGACAGAGGTGGAATGTTACTGCTGCCACGAGTGGGATTTAGTTATGCCCCAGATACAAAACCTTAAATGAGGATGTCGGCGGCCGCGGGACAGCTGCTGCCTGCATCACAAATAGCGGTGACTTCCCTGCACTCCTGAATGCAGGCGTCTGAGAACTTTTTTCCATGTTCCCAAGATCAACTGGAAGAGGCGTCCCAGACCAGCTGGACCCGATGGCCAGTTGTCTGCAGAGTAAGTGTTGAGCACTGCCAAAGAACAGAAAGACTCGTGCGCACAGCTCGCGGTCAGAATGACGTGCGCACTGATACACAATGAGAGACAGTATAGGGCCCAAGTGATAACGAGGAGTGACTTTTGCCGGCTTCGGTTTTTGTGATGAAATAAATCACTCTTTAGCACACATACTGTTTTGGGAAGAAAAACGCGCTAATTTCTTGACCCCAGCAAACAAGCCGGACTACTTTCGCCTTGACCAACACTGGACAAAAACTCGGCTCACAGGACACTGTCGGGGGTAAGTCAGTTTGAATGCACGACACTGGTTATGGTGATGCCATACAGATTCATGTCAAATATCCCGAACTATCCCTTTAAGCTATTTTGTAATTAATTACTACTCTACCCACCTCTGGTTATAACACGAAAGCTGCAGGGGCCCTGGCTCATGGTGCAACCATTTTACAGCGATGCTCTTCTGAAAATACTAAAGAACTCAGAAGCTAACACAAAAGGCATAGCATCCGTCTCCCGTCTCTACTGTCAGACTCCTCACAGCCCCATGATCCACCCAGATGATGGTGACCTTTTCCAACAAGCAGAGGGCGCCTGCTGCAGTAGCCACCTCCACGATTCACGGGGAGCCAGTGGAGCCGGTTGAGGAATAAAATTCTCCTCCAACTCTGAGAAGATCCTCAGGAAAAGCCAGCAGAGACAGCACCTCCTAAGGAAGCTGGAGTAAGACGGGACATTCTCATTCACATGCTCTGTTTCCAATGTTTGCCCCCATCAGGCTGCCGGCTTCGCTGCCCCGTCTGCAGAACTCAGAGGGGAAAATCACCTTTGAGCCCAAAGAAACCATAAGAGATACAGGAAATATACAGGAAGTGCTGCATCCAGCAGTCACACCATAAAGCAGAAACGGTCTGTACACCACAGCTTCTTCTTTTAGCACGGCAACATGTAGCAGAGTTTCCTTTTACAGCAGAAACGGGCTGTGGTGTGTTGAATAAATCAACCCATTCATACTCATTGGATAGTTTCACATATTCAGCTTAACTTCAGCTTCACTTCTGACACAGACGACGAGGACGTGAAACAGGCGTCATGTGAGCGGTTTGAACATGTACCTCGGTGCAGAGTCAGCATGAGAAGGACGGCACAGACTGCAGATTTCATTTTGTCTTTGGGCTGGGGTCCAGAGAGCTGTGAGAAATACAGGAATTATGGCAAAGTTTGACAGATTCTGTTCTCATCATAACTTTACAACCTCGATTTCAAACAGATATAATCTATTTATGCCATGTTAAATAAAGTAATCTTATCTGTTGCTCGTACTCCTTCTAAAATACTCCAATCCTACATTACGTTATGTATCCATATGCAGTCCAGAGCAGGATCTCCTGTTATCAGAACGTTACAAATGCATCCTCCACAGAGGCTTTTGCTTGGAACTGTTATTAATTCTTACCACAATCAGAAAAAACGGTAAACCTGCTTAAATAGACCGAATCAAACAAAAGAACAGCATATTGAATAGTTTGCAACCACAGCCGGTCTTCTACCTGCAAAAGAAGAGGAGGAGCTGTTCCTTTGTGCTCAGACGCTCAGTTTGAAGCTTGTTTTCAGGAGAGAAGTGTTGGCTTTACAGTCTGTTCTCATTTTATCAGTGTTGCATCAGCCACAGATGCCCACCCATCGTGTGTGTGCTGACAGACTGGGACTGGTCACCGATTGCTGCAAAATGGAATTACCAGTTGCTCTCAAAAAGAGGAACTGAGGATTTATTTTTTATGCAATAAAAAGACAAAGAACGGATGTTTTTCTCCCTACGGAAAGCTTCAGCTGGGGTGGGGTGGGGGGTCGTACTGAGGCTCAGGCTCCTTATGAAACTAAAAAACAGTAAAACAGAGAGAAACATGAGAGATGATACTGATTGTGCTCGCAGCTCCCAGTCCAGGGGCCTTATGTACAAAGACTTGTGTGGATTTCCTACTGAAACAGGGCGCACGCTCAAACCCAAATGACCTCCAACGTCGGATGTACGAATCTGTGCGCACGCATCAATCAAAGCACATTTCGTTTGTACATCCCAATCAACGTGGAATTGAGCGCACATGTCGGAGCACCCGACTCCTCCCTGTCCACGCCCCTACTTAAATACGCAAATAATATTTAAATGAGCCCTGCACCTGCAATTCCCCTCTCTGCACTCATAAAATAAAGAAAAAAGAATGAATAAGACGGGAAAAAATGAGAACTTTACGGAAAGCGAGATATTGGTGCTACTTTCTGAAGTGGAGGGCCGAAAAAATGTGTTCTTTGGCATGCTGTCCTCCGGCATAAGCAGCAAACTAAGAGGAGTGGGTGGGAGAGCCTGAGGCTGTCAATGCTGTGGGGTCAGAGAAGTGCACACAAGCAGAGGTGAAGAAGAAGTGGTCCGACATTAAGGTGGTGGTGAAGAAGAAGTGGTCCCACATTAAGGTGGATGTAAGAGCCATAAGCCAGAAAATATAGAATGTGGAAAAAATATGTACAATTTATAGTTGCAGTTTATATTTTATTTAATTCTTATTTCATGTCATTGTGTAATTACTAATTTCAAGAAAATGATTATTGATATAAAAAATGTTGGATGACGCTCCCTTAGAGTGACGTAACTGAGAACGTGCAGCCAGTTTATTCAGAGCTGCGTTAGGCACGGGAGCATATAGTTTTCTTACCGTGCGGCAAGTGATTTTGTAACCTTTTTATTTTCTAAGTAAAGACACCTAAACCTTCAGAACTTGTCATGTCGTGCGCATGAAGAAATTACTGTGTCTGCAGCTCTAAGTGGTATTTGGAAATTCAAGAAAGAAAGTGCCACTACAGTTAGTAAGAAAACTGCTCACGGATGGACCAAGAGTGACTGAAAACCGAACTTTTGGATGCTAATAAGGAGCCAACTAGCAGTTAACACCTCTGAACGGTGTGTCAGATTGGAGCATCATTCTGGAGAGGATTTACTCAAAGCAAACGAGGTGGTAAGCCTTCTGAATTAACATATGAAAAAGGACAGTCTCTGGAAATATGAGAGGACGAATTGCCATTAAAGAGATCGTTTGCTAGATGGAAGGAATCCACAAACTGTGCTAGTTTGAAGCTAAATTAAGCCAAGAAGCTACTGCTAGCTAGCTACTGAATGACTTGCTGTTCGAGCTAAGAAGCTAATGCTAGTCAGCTACTCAGTGACTTGCAGATCCATGCTAACTTGTTAATTGAAGCCCGAAACCGATTACTGAAAGCTCCGTGTGTTTTTGGAAATTGTAAAGCATTTATTGGATGAAGAAAAGTGTTAGTGGAATACTTTTGATTCATATGCACACAGTTTGCACACAGCTTTATTGAGAAAAGAAATATGGCGGATGGTGAAGTTGAAACAGTTGGCACTGAAGAAATAGCCACCAAACGGAAAGTCAAGTTAACTGAGAAGGCAATTGAGGACAAACTGCACAGGCTACTTGGCACCAGGAGAGGATTTCTAGCTCGACTCACAACTTTAAGGAGGGAAGTTACCAATTTAATCACATTATCTGATAATTTGCCAACAGTGAAAGAGATAATGCAGGAAGAATTTAATCCAGTTCTCCAAGATTTTATTGCCATCACTGAACAATTAGGAGATCTTTTACCTGAAGATGAGAAAGAGGCAGATATTAACAACTGGTTTGAGCCTAAAATGATTGATATCAGACAGTTTACTGAAGAAACTGAAAAATGGATGGAGCAGGAGACATTGAGCTTACAACAAATAAACCAAGAATCACAAGCTGAAGAAGAGATAAACCCTGATGATAGTGTGTCACAAGTGAGCCATAAGTCCAATAAGCTAGATAGCAAGAAGGGCTCACACGCTGGACACTCAACTGTCGTGTCTTCTCGTGCATCAGTTCGTGCTATTGAAGAAGCCAAGCTCTCTGGTCTAGTGGAACGTACCGCTATTTTGGAAAGGAAACAAGAGTTAGACATGGAGGAAGCGCGTATCAAAGCGGCTAAAGAGAAGTTGGAACTAGATGCAGCTATTGCAGAAAAAAGAGCTAAAGTCAGAATACTGAAACAGTATGAGAAATCAGAGGATGGCATGAGCAGCTACATGCGTTTTCATACAACAGGTGGCGCAAGAGTGAAGGAAGAGGAAAACCCCGTCCCTCTCTCCCAGAGCAGGCCTTCTTACAGAAGCCAGGCATCACTCAGGCCATTGCAAGATGTAAGACGTCAGGTTGCTACAGTAAACACTGCAGTGCAACAGCATGATGGAAGCATGAGTGGGCTTCTGAAAGTAATGGAAAACCAAAATGTTATTACAGAGATGCTTGTTAAGCAACAACAGTATGCTCAGCTTCCTGAGAAAGAGGTGGCAGTGTTCAAGGGTGATCCACTTACCTATAGATCGTTCATTAGAGCTTTTGAACGAGCCATTGAACAGAAGACGGACAGTGAACAAGACAAGTTGTATTACTTACAACAGTTTACTGCAGGAGAACCACAGGAGCTTGTTCGAAGCTGCGAACACATGCCATCACACAAGGGGTTCAAAGCAGCAAAAGAACTCTTAAAGAAACATTATGGAGATGAGTTGGTGATTGCAAGTGCTTACATTGATAAAGCTTTACAGTGGCCGCCAATCAAGCCTGAAGACGGAAAATCACTTAAGACCTATGCTTTATTCCTAACTGGTTGTTGCAACACGATGCAAGATGTCGAATTGATGGAGGAAATGGATAATCCTACTAATATGAGGATGGTGGTATCCAAACTGCCTTATAAGATGCGAGAAAGTTGGCGCAATGAAGCATTTAAAATCAAGGAGAAAAGAGAGCTCAGAGCAAGATTTGCTGACCTTGTCGCTTTCATTGACCGACAGTCTAAGGTAGCCACGGATCCACTCTTTGGAGACCTCCAAGGCAAAAACTCACCACTAGCAGGAAAAAGCAAGGAAATTGGGAAAGTGGTCAAGAGTGGAGCAAAAGGATCAAGCTTTGCAACCAATGTGGTGGTGGAAAAGAAAAGTGCAGCTGCAACACCGAAGCAAGCAAGCTCATCTAAGACAGGAACTTCTTTTGAAACTCCATGTCTATTTTGTCAAGGAAATCAGACCTTGGAAACTTGTAACAAGATCAAAGAGAAAACGAACCAGGAACGTATTGACTTTCTAAAGTCAAAAGGACTGTGTTTCGGGTGTTTGAGACAAGGTCATATTAGCCAGAACTGTAAGAAAAAGACAGTATGCAAACATTGTTCACGAAAACACCCAGACATTCTTCATCTGAACGAAGGAGCTAAGAATGCAACTTCTGTACCAGAACAGGGTAATGCTCAGAAGGAAGAGGTGTCTGCGACTCCAAGTCCTGTCAAAGAAGAAGTGTGTGGCTACACTGGGGCCGGAGAAACGGACTGTCTACTACCTGTGGTTCCTGTGAAGGTGAAGTCCCGCAGCAGTGGAAGATTCATAGAGACCTATGCATTTATGGACCCCGGGGAGTACAGCCACGTTCTGTACGGAGGACCTTAGAAAGAGGCTGAATGAAAAGGGAAAGCCAACTCAGATCTCCTTGAGCACAATGGGTCAGAACGAAGCAGAGGAACGAAAGTTGATCAACAGCTACGTGCTCACAGACCTTGAAGTGTGTAGTCTTGATGGAGAAGCGTACTTGCGGCTACCCAAAGTTTTCACACACAGCAACATCCCTGTGCAGAGAGAAAACATCCCCAGTCAGCAACATCTGCAGAAGTGGTCCTACCTGAATGAGGTGAATCTACCATGTATCGATGCAAGTGTAGGCCTTCTCATTGGCGCCAACAACTCTAAAACAATGGAGCCCTGGCATGTAATTAACAGCCAAGAGGAAGGACCCTATGCTGTAAAGACAGTTCTCGGTTGGATGGTGTATGGTCCGGTGATGAATAAAAACCCGCTTGTCAGGGTCAAGACAGCTCCTCTCAGTGTTAACCGAATTGCAGTTGAGGAAGTGGAACAGCTACTTATACAGCAATATAACACAGATTTTCCGGAGCGTCTATACGATGATAAAGAGGAAATGTCACAAGAGGACAAGTTGTTCATGGAATCAGTGCAAAGCACAACCAGGTTCACAGACGGACATTACAGTGTGGGGCTCCCACTGAGAGACAAGAGTGTAAAAATGCCCAACAACCGCTGTGTGGCCGAACAGCGAGCTGCTGGCCTTAGAAGAAAGTTGACAAGGAACCAAGAGTTTCTGGAGGACTACAAATGCTTTATGGAGAGTATCCTGGGAAAAGGCTACGCCGTGGAAGTTCCTCAAGATCAGCTCGCCCGTGACGACAACAGGGTTTGGTATGTCCCACACCACGGGGTATACCATCCGAAGAAAAAGAAAATACGGGTTGTTTTCGATTGCAATGCCAGCTTCCAGGATGTGTCGCTCAATGGTCAGTTGATGCAGGGACCTGACCTAACCAACACGCTCATTGGTGCCTTAGTGAGGTTTCGAGAAGAACCGATGGCTGTGATGGCGGACATAGAGTCCATGTTTTATCAGGTGAGAGTTCCGGAGGCAGACGCTGACCTGTTGCGATTTCTGTGGTGGCCGGCTGGTGATCTTAGCGTACCTGTTAAAGAGTACAGGATGATGGTACATCTTTTTGGAGCGACGTCTTCCCCTAGTGTTGCGTCCTATGCGCTACGAAGAACAGCAGAAGATCAAAGAGGCACCGCAGCCCCAGAAGCTGTGGAAACAGTTCTACATAATTTTTATGTAGACGACTGTCTCAAATCGGTGGCGACGGAGGAGGAAGCAATCTTCTTGGTGAAGAATCTTCGAGACCTGTGTGCTGAAGGGGGTTTTACCCTCACCAAGTGGGTCAGCAACAGCAGGAGAGTCTTGTCATCCATTCCTGCAGAATTCCGAGCCACAGAGTTGAGAGACCTCAACCTTACACAGGACGCCCTGCCCACAGAACGAGCTCTCGGTGTACAATGGTGCACAGAGGATGATGTGTTCACGTACAGCATCAAGCCACAGAACAAGCCCAAGACAAGAAGAGGTGTTCTTTCTGTCGTAAATTCCACCTACGACCCTCTTGGCTTCCTGGCACCATTGATACTCCCTGCTAAACTTCTCATGAGGGACTTGTGTAAAGAAAAGCTAGGATGGGATGAAGAGATCGGTGATTCACGAACAGTACAGTGGAGCAAGTGGCTGGAAGATCTCACTCTTCTCTCAGGCTTTAGCATCAGAAGATGTGTCAAACCTCAAGCCTTTGGAACCACAGTGGTTGCCAGGTTACATCATTTTTCTGATGCGAGCGAGGTTGCCTATGGCACAGTATCTTACCTCGTTCTGGTGAATGACCAAGGCATAATCCATTGTTCCCTGATGATGGGGAAGTCTAGAGTGTCCCCACTTAAGCAGATTACCGTGCCAAGGCTAGAGTTGACTGCAGCGGTGGTTGCAGTCAAGGTGGATAGGATGCTGCAAGAAGATATGCAGATCCCACTTCAGCAGTCAATCTTCTGGACTGACAGCACGACGGTTCTGAAGTACATCGATAGTGAGACTGCCCGCTACAAGACCTTCGTGGCAAATAGAATCACACTCATACGAGAGGCCACTAAACCATCGCAGTGGAGGTACGTCAGAACATCACAGAACCCGGCTGACAAGGCAACCAGGGGCATGAAAGCCAAAAGGTTCATGGAAGATAAAGACTGGATAAATGGCCCAGAATTCCTTTCACAGCCAGAAAGTGAATGGCCACAGAGACCAGACAACCTGAATCAGAGCATGCAGAATGACCCAGAGGTGAAAAGTGTCAGAGTAAACACCATCACAACGGAAGAAAAGCTTGATTGTTTGAACAAGTTACTTGAGTACTACGACAGTTGGAACCGACTGAAGAGGGCGACTGCATGGATTATGAAAGTTAGAGAAGTATTGATCAACCTGAAAAACAAAAGAAAAGAGTTTCAAAGTGAGATCAGTCAAACCGAAAAGGATCCAGTGAAGCAGACGTTGCTTGTGCAACAAAGCATAGAAAGGTACAGGAGTACCATGGAAAAGAAAGCACTTACCTTGGAACAGCTGACGACGGCAGAAGCAGAAATCATCCGGTACAGCCAAGCCCAATGCTTTCCTGAGGAGATTAACGCACTCTGCAAGAACAAGCCTGTGAAGAAAAGCAGCCAGCTACACAGACTCGATCCCATGTTGAAAGACGGCATTCTGAGGGTAGGAGGACGGCTAGCTAAATCTGCCATGCCAGCGGACACGAAACATCCCGCGATACTGTCCAAACATTCAAGAGTTGCACTTCTCATCCTGAGTGACATCCATGAGAAGATTGGTCACTGTGGGCGCAACTACATGTTATCACAGTTGAGAGAGAAGTTTTGGATCCCACAAGCAGCCTCCACCATCAGGAAGCTCATATCCAAATGCACAGTCTGTAGAAGACTACAAGGACGAGTTGGTGAACAGAAAATGGCACCTCTGCCTGAAGATCGTCTTGTACCAGACAAGCCACCGTTCACCAATGTTGGAATTGATTACTTTGGCCCATTTGAAGTGAAACGGGGCCGGGGCACTGTCAAAAGGTATGGTGTGATGTTTACCTGCCTCACCATCAGGGCAGTGCACATTGAGGTGGCTGACAGTCTGGACACAAGTGCCTGTATCAATGTCCTCCGTCGCTTTGTAAGTAGAAGAGGACAGGTCTCCATAATGCGATCCGACAATGGCACCAATTTTGTTGGTGCCGAGAAGGAATTGAGAGAGGCACTGGAAAACCTGAACCAATCCGAAATTGAGAAAACGATGCAAAGGAAGGGCATTAAGTGGATTTTCAATAGTCCAGCGGCATCACATCAAGGAGGGATTTGGGAGCGACAGATCCGTTCAGTTCGTAGGATTCTCAGCGCCCTGCTTAAGGAACAGACCCTCACAGACGACAGCCTTCAAACACTTCTTTGTGAGGTTGAAAGCATCATAAACGGCCGACCCATAACCAGCGTGTCAGATGATCCACACGACTTAGATCCTCTGACCCCCAACCACCTGTTGTTGATGAAGACCCAGCCTAACCTGCCACCAGGAATCTTCAACCAGGATGATCTATACACAAGAAAACGTTGGAGGCACGTACAATATCTGGCGGATCTATTCTGGCGCAGATGGACACGCGAATACCTCCCCCTCCTCCAGGAACGCCAGAAGTGGACGAGACAGAAAAGGAACTTTGAACATGGAGATGTGGTGCTAGTAGTCGACAGTTCATCTCCGCGCAACAAATGGATCATGGGAAGAATAGTGCAAACCCTACCTGACTCCAGTGGAATTGTACGCCGTGTGAAGTTGCAAACAAAAAACAGCACTCTGGAGAGATCTGTGCATAAGCTATGCTTATTGCAAGAAGCCATATGAAAAGAAAAAAAAAAAAAAAAGACTTTTTTATTTAAAGATTATTCATTTGTAGTTTATTGATAGTCTTGATTTGATGGCTCTTAGTTTTAAGTTGATTGATAATTGCGTAATTTTATTGTGTACCCAATTAGGGGCCGGATATGTAAGAGCCATAAGCCAGAAAATATAGAATGTGGAAAAAATATGTACAATTTATAGTTGCAGTTTATATTTTATTTCATTCTTATTTCATGTCATTGTGTAATTACTAATTTCAAGAAAATGATTATTGATATAAAAAATGTTGGATGACGCTCCCTTAGAGTGACGTAACTGAGAACGTGCAGCCAGTTTATTCAGAGCTGCGTTAGGCACGGGAGCATATAGTTTTCTTACCGTGCGGCAAGTGATTTTGTAACCTTTTTATTTTCTAAGTAAAGACACCTAAACCTTCAGAACTTGTCATGTCGTGCGCGTGAAGAAATTACTGTGTCTGCAGCTCTAAGTGGTATTTGGAAATTCAAGAAAGAAAGTGCCACTACAGTGGATGTGAAGAAGAAGTGGTCCGACATTAAGGTGGAGGTGAAGAAGAAGTCGTCCGACATTAAGGTGGATGTGAAGCGGAGACTGACTGCCCACCGCCAAAGTGTGGCCAAAACAGGCGGGTGGGGGGGTGACCGACTGTTTGAACAGAGAGTCGGCGCAACTATGGGTGGCACTGCTCTTTGCCCACAGAGACGATCAGAGGCTTGTTAGAAAGATCTTAAGCTGAAGTTTAACCAGCAAAAAACAGCATGAAACTAACTTTAACCACTGACTGATGCTGTGAAGACGGGATAGAAACTGGGGGCGCACATACTCAATGCGTGTCACAGGGAATAATATTAGGACAATTACACGAATAAAGTTACTCACCAAGAAGCCAACCATCGCGCACAGTGCCGCCTTGTATGTCTATTCCCAACGATGCTGTTACTCAGAATGTATGAATCATGCATTGAACCAGGCCACCTCGCCACAATGTTGAATAATTGCATTTACGTATCACATATGATCTGTACATCGATCGAATGAAAATGTTTCCTGTTAACATACAAATTCATCATGTGATGGCGCTTTTATAGCAATGTGTGCGCTGCGCAGTCGATAGCTTCGATTACAAAACCGGCTCTCGCTTCAAATTGAGCTTTAATGTTGGCCTGTTCAACTGCATTGTGGGAATTTGATATACGTGGCTGAGATGCGGATAATTCTGCCCACGCGGCTGGCATGGCTCGGCTCAGGGTAGACTGGCACAGTCCCAATCGGTTGGCCAGCTCCCTCTGGAATGCCCCGGTTGGAACCCCAGTGTGCACATCACCTGTGAGCACAGGCAGCGTATGGCTCCTCGCTATGTTGCGCTCCAACGCCGGCCGCAGCTCTGCGCACAGTTCCAAGAGGTTTTCCCTCAAAACTCAGTCGCCATCATGTGCCAGCAAATCCTCTCTGTCTCTGAACACACGCTCTCTTCGAATTGCACCATTTGCAAAGTCTGCTAATACTGCTAAAGCAGCCAATGTTTTTAATGGTATGCATTGCACCACTTTGCGCATGCTTTTATATCCGCTCGTGTAATTGCAGACACATGGGTGCGTTCATTGTTTATCAGTATTAATTGTTCATGTGTCTCAGATGTGTACATCACAGTCTGAGGACTAATTGTTTTCATATTTATTTATTATAACAGTTTCCCAACATCACCTTAGGTGTCGCCAAAGAATCAACAGCTGCAGAAAAGTGCGTACGCCAGCCCTGAAGCTGACGTGAGGCACCGCACATTTCCACGGTCATTTCACTCTGATACATCTGATCGTTGACGTGAAAAGGTGCGTACGCCACTATTTTGTGCGTACGCACCCTTTGTACGTGAGGCCCTAGGTCTGAGTGATGAAATATTGAGAATGAAGGCATGAATATTGCCATGATGAAATAGTCTGGCACCAACAACCATGCCACGTTCAAAGACGCTTAAATCCCCGTTCTTCCCCATTCTGATGCTCGGTTTGAACTTTAGCAGGCGTTCTTGACCACCTCTACATGCCTAAATGCACTGAGCTGCGGCCATGCGATAGGCTTATTGGCCGTTTGTGTCAACAGGTGATTGAACAGGTGTTCCTGATAAAGTGGCCGCTGAGTGTAAAAACGGTAAAAGCAGCAGTAATGGATCAAGTGAATAAGTGGGTATTACCTCTGCTTCATTACAGATGCAGATTTTTCAACTGGGGCATCAAACAGAACCTGGTTCCTGCACTGTGAAGAGGGACTGAGGTACCTAATGAGAACCCTGAGCAAAAAGTTGTACACTTAAAGCTCATTTTATTTAGTGTGTTTGAGTATGAGAATAAGTACAGCAAGTATACTACAGACCATGTACTTGCAGTGTTCTAGAAAGCAGAGATGGGGACTGGAGTCACTGTGACTTGGATTCAACTCGCTGTTTTCATGACTTGTGACTTGACTTGACAAAAAATAAAAGACTTGAGACTTGACTTGTACTTGACTTGACCTATTACAGGACTTGACTTGACCTATTACAGGACTCGACTTGACTTGCCCAAAAAAAAAAAAAAATACTTGGGACTTACTTTAGATTTGAAAACTAAGACTTTAGACTTACTTGAGACTTGCACATGTGTGACTTGGTCCCATCTCTGCTAGAAAGTATACTAATTTAATACTTCTTTGGACTAAATTGGAACATTTTTAAGTTTATGAAAGTATACAACAAGTACACTCATCTATATACTACTAGTGTACAGGTCCTTCTCAAAAAATTAGCATATTGTGATAAAGTTAATTATTATCTGTAATGTACTGATAAACATTAGACTTTCATATATTTTAGATTCATTACACACAACTGAAGTAGTTCAAGCATTTTATTGTTTTAATTTAGATGATTTTGACAAAAAAGTAAAGAAAAACCAAAAATCCCTATCTCAAAAAAATAGCATATTTCATCCGACCAATGAAAGAAAAGTGTTTTTAATACAAAAAAAGTCAACCTTCAAATAATGGGTTTAGTTATGCACTCAATACTTGGTCGGGAATCCTTTTGCAGAAAGGACTGCTTCAATGCGGCGTGGCATGGAGGCAATCAGCCTGTGGCACTGCTGAGGTGTTATGGAGGCCCAGGATGCTTCAATAGCGGCCTTAAGCTCATCCACAGTGTTGGGTATGGTGTCTCTGAACTTCCTCTTCACAAAATCGCACAGATTCTCTATGGGGTTCAGGTCAGGAGAGTTGGCAGGCCAATTGAGCATAGTAATACCATGGTCAGTAAACCATTTACCAGTGGTTTTGGCACTGTGAGCAGGTGCCAGGTCGTGATGAAAAATTAAATCTTCATCTCCATAAAGTTTTTCGGCAGATGGAAGCATGAAGTGCTCCAAAATCTCCTGATAGCTAGCTGCATTGACCCTGCCCTTGATAAAACACAGTGGACCAACACCAGTGGCTGACATGGCACCCCAGACCATCACTGACTGTGGGTACTTGACACTGGACTTCAAGCATTTTGGCATTTCCTTCTCCCCAGTCTTCCTCCAGACTTGGCACCTGTAGCCCATTTCCTGCACACGCCTGTGCACGGTGGCTCTGGATGTTTCTACTCCAGACTCAGTCCACTGCTTCCGCAGGTCTGTAATCGGCCCTTCTCCACAATCCTCCTCAGGGTCCGGTCCCCTCTTCTGGTTGTGCAGCGTTTTCTGCCACACTTTTTCCTTCCCACAGACTTCCCACTGAGGTGCCTTGATACAGCACTCTGGGAACAGCCTATTCGCTCAGAAATTTCTTTCTGTGTCTTACCCTCTTGCTTGAGGGTGTCAATGATGGCCTTCTGGACAGCAGTCAGGTCGGCAGTCTTACCCATGATTGCGGTTTTGAGTAATGAACCAGGCTGGGAGTTTTTAAAAGCCTCAGGAATCTTTTGCAGGTGTTTAGAGTTAATTCGTTGATTCAGATGATTAGGTTAATAGCTCGTTTAGAGTTCCTTTTCATGACATGCAAATTTTTGGAGATAGGAATTTTGAGTTTTCATGAGTTGTATGCCAAAATCATCAGTATTAAAACAATAAAAGACCTGACATATTTCAGTTGGTGTGCAATGAATCTAAACTATATGAAAGTTCAATTTTTATCATTACATTATGGAAAATAATGAACTTTATCACAATATGCTAATTCTTTTAGAAGGACCTGTACCAGGTATATACTTTCAGTACACATTTTAGTTTATTCAGGTATACTTTAAGTATACTTTTATGATCTTAGATTTGCTAAAACAATACTATTTTACTTGTTATAACTTAAGTAAACTTGTAAGTGTGCTTAGCATATTACTTGCCGCACACTATTTATGTTTATGCATTTGGCAGACTTACACTGGTAGGCAGGTGGGGCAAAGGGCCTCGAACCTATGAAATCAATGAGTCTTTGATGAGTCAAAGACTCGACCTTATTCTGTACATGGATCGAGATAAACTAAGTGTCATTATTCTGTGGCAGAAAGAAGTTAAAAGTATACTAAAGTACAAGTATTAAGGGATAGAGAATCAAAATCGTCTTTTTTCACATTTTTGGTGTTAGTTCTGAGTCTCCCCGCTGTGGGAGTACACACGAAGTGCCAGCAAGTGTCAGAATCTCTGTTTCAAGTACTCCCCTTTTTTGAATATCCCCCAGAAAAAGTGCCAATCCGTTTTTGTGAAAAAGCGATGTCACTTTTTCAGCAATCGCCCCCCCCCCACACCCCGTTTCAGACACGCCCCTTCGGTGAGAAACAGGAACTGGTGAGCCTTCCAAGGCTGTGAGAGTGGACTACGATCGTTACATATTCTTCCCCCGGAAAGCAATGTTCGTGATCAATGGCTTTTATTTATTTTTAACAGCATCCCCAGTACATACGACTTTTCCTTTGCTCTGCGCATTTCACGGTGTACAGTTTCACAAACCTTGCACGATTCCGAGCAGGCTTCAGTCGGAATTTTGCTCAGTACAGGGTCAGGCCAACAGGGACAGACAGACTGCAGCGAGTTGTGCGCTCCGCTGAGAAGGTGATTGGCTGCAGCCTCCCATCTATCCATGACCTGCACGTTTCCAGGGCCCTCATTTATCAAGCGTTCTTAGGAACAGATCTGTGCGTAAAGCGTGCGTGCGATCATTCCTGAGCAAAGTGTGGGATTTATGAACATGTACTTGAACTTAGAAATGTGCCTAAATCTACGCACAGTTTTGACCATGCTTACGCACATTGCCTAGTGGTAGAATTACGAAACTGCAAATGGTGTCTATCGCTGCACAGGGGAATATTACAATGTTCATTCAATTGTTGCATTACAGTAGCCTATGCAATTCCAAAGCACGGTGCATTAGACCTGGCATTCATTGCATTTCATTCAGAGTGTAACAATAATTTTTTCACCAGAACACCTGACAATAATCAGCCTAGTTTAATTGATATGGGTATAAAAGGCACACGTAGTACATGCCATTCAGAACGCAACATGGCCCATCTTGCATTGCTTGAGGATCTGGAAAACCGTGCACTACGGAGGGAGCGCGTGTTTAGGGAGCGTGCAAATTACTTGGCAGAAAGTAGTGAGTGGCTTATGAGCAGGTTCAGATTTCCAAAACCTATATTGCTCGACCTCTGCCGTGAATTGGGGCCATTTCTCGAGCGAGAAACTAAGCGCACACAAGCCATACCTGTGCATATACAGGTGCTGTCCACTCTGGGCTTTTTGGCTACAGGTACATTTCAGCGCGAGTTAGGAGATCGATGCGGCATTTCTCAGCCGTCCATGAGCCGAATTCTGCCCACAGTGTTGGATGCGATTATTTTTTTGGCCCCGACTTACATTCGCTTCCCTTATGGGGGTCCACGCCAGGCAGATATTAAGCGAGGGTTTTATGGTATCGCGCAGTTCCCCAATGTGATAGGAGCAATAGACTGCACTCACGTCGCACTAAAAGCACCATCACAGCACGAATACAACTTCGTGAATAGGAAGGGGAAGCACTACATTATTGTGCAGCTTATATGCGACAGTGATATGCTGCTTCTCAATGTCGTTGCCCGATGGCCGGGGGGACGCACGATTCATTTATTTTGCAGAACAGCTCCGTGGGCCTTCGTTTACAAGAAGGAGCTGCTGAAGAGGGATGGCTTATTGGTGAGTGTTGCGCAACAATGGTTCTAATTTTATTTCTAATAAATGTGTGTAAAGACTGCTTACCTTCATCTTGGACGTGTGATTCAGTACTTGGCTTTGTCACTGTGGGCTCGAGGTCGGTGTCGCCGGCTGTGGAGTTTAAGCCCGAGCATCCGGAGTCTCCAATTATGGCTGCAATTTGTTCATCCATGTCCGACAGTTTTTCGCTGTTTTGGCCTCCGCCGGTCAACACAACAGCCCTCTTGTGAGCTGCTACACGTTTTTTGGCGTTTAGTTTAACGTCAAACCATTTTTTCTTAATTTCTGATACGGTCCATTGTGCAGATCCCACAGCATTTACACCCATTGCCACCTTCTCCCACGCGATTTTTTTTTTTTTTGTTCGTTACCCCACCATCTAAGGTGTCGAATAGTATTTTTTGGTGTTGTCCTACCTCTGTTACCAGAACTTCTATCTCAGTCTCCGAAAAGTTTCGCTTTTTGGCACGCCTCTCCATCATTCCACCAAGGATTTAATTGCGAGTTCCGCTGGCTTTTTAAGCGAATGTTGGTTCCATATATAGTTACTTGGGGGCGTTCCCTGATGCAAATTAGTCTGCTCGTGCCCGCGCAAGGTGAACTGGCAGGTGTGGTATTTATCATTGCAGATTACCTACTGGTGTGCGTACGACCTGTCTAAGAACGTTTGATGAATTTTTTTTTTTTTTTTTTTTGTACTTGGCCACATTCTAAATTTCACTCATACGACAGGATTTAGAAGGGATTCTACGCACTAATGATGAATGAGGGCCCAGGACTATGGGGCGAGCAGGTCGGATCACAGCTGATCCTTCTCTAATTCCACCACTCCCCTCGGGCAGGAGGCTTCGGTCCATTCGGACCAGAACCTCCCGTCACAAAAACAGTTTTTTCCCCCTTGCAGTTGGACCTATGAACACTTCATAATCACCTCATAACCTGCCCCAGTCACTTTACCATCATTAAAATTGCACTAATGAAGCTGCACTGTTGTTGCTCTGTATATTGGATACTGTGTATTGTTGTACACACTTTGTACATTTTATATTCATATATTTTTATTCTTCATTTTTTATTATTATATCCTATGTTACATGTTTGCACCTTACGCCGCAGCAAATTCCTAGTTAGTGAACACAGTTCATTAACAATGGCAATAAAACTAATTCTGATTCTGATTAGCTTTCTTTTCAGTCTATAGCTCTGTTTTCAGTGAGAGCAAGGGCAGCCAATCAAGCAACGGCAACTGAATAGCGCCAACACCTACCTGCATTTCATAATGAGGTTGCCAGATAAGCTCTGAAACGACGCCAATAAGGGCAAACGACGCATTCTAAACCCAGCATAGTAACAGCTGTTTCAGAGAGCCTTCTAGGGAGGTTCTGAGCCATTACAGACCCAACGAATTTTTGGGGCTACATATCACATCACAGAACAAGGATTAATGCCCCATTCAACCATTCTCTATCACCTTTAAAGTATAAGTGTAAGTCTTAGACTTTTCTTTATGCTTTTCGGTATAAGCCCAGTAAACTTCACTATATTATTCTTCAGTATATAGAATATATATACTGCCTCAGTTTAAGTATAAAATAAGTATACTTGTAGTACACTTGAATAACCTACTTTTTGCGCTCACTAATCAGCCTTATGCAGCCCACCTGGGTGTTGCTTTATTGCTTCCCTGTTTTCACCTGTTCACTGCTCCACTTAAGCTCTCTCCAGTCTCTTCTTCCCTGTTGTATTTAAGGTGCCGGTCTGGTTCCAGCTGGCAAGCAGTAATGAGTTGGAGCTGATTGCAACATGATGGGCCTTTCAGCAATGACTTAGAGGAGTTGATGCGTTTATGCAGCTGTAGAACTGTGACAGGGCAAAAGTCAAGTGGTGCAGATACACCAATCATAACTAAAACCACAAAAGATAAATGACAAATATCCCAAAAGCCCTGAATATTCTATAACCCATTGACCCTAACCCATCCCACAGATCTTTCTCTCAATTTCTACCTGCTGGTTATTTCAGATAAATACCTAAAAGTCCCAAATAATAATAGAAAGTTCAATCGTAGCTTGAGCTGCATCGGGTGCCTCCTCCCTGGCTTTAAGCAGACACTGGTCGGCTCTATTCATCTTGGCAGCAAAAAGCTCCAGAGATAACTAGTGATGGCAAAACGAGGCTTTTTGAAGCATTGAATCATTTTGAACCATTGTGTCATAAAGTGGTTCACTACTCGAAGCTTCATTCAATTCCCTTGGGTGACATCTACTGGCGTAGCGATTGTTGCACCCAGTGTTCGAATTATCCACCGGGCTTCGGGGGGGTCAAACTTTTTGCGGAGAAGCAGAAGATGATGGATGGATGGATGGATGGATGGATGGAATAATAATTTAAAAACAATGTGAAAATTTTTGGTTTGTCATTCATATTTTCTTTAGGAGTGTGCTTGGTGTAATAAAGAAGGTGCTTGTGTTAGCCTACTTCAGGTGTTTTAATTTAAGAAAAGTAGTTTTTGCACAGTAGAAGGACTCAAAAGGTTTCTTTTTTTTTTTAGTCAATTTCTCCAGCTTTGGAAAATACTCTGTCACAGGGAACAGAGGAGGGTGGTGTGCTGAAGGAACTGTTTGGGTCGAAATATTCCCACACTTTAGAACGCTTCCTCGATGGTTGCTCCATGAGAAAATTGACCCAAAACTCCGAATATCAAAAAACGTGAGCTGTTCGTAACGTATAATACGTGTAGAACGGGGACATGAAACAGGGCTTCAGCCATCTTGAATACACAGAATCGCGGCAAATGTTCAAAGCTCCTCTATCAACTCGAAGCAGTCAGCTGACTCTGTCTGAATGAAGCAGTGAAGTGGTTCAAACGTCATCAGTGACGTCACATGAAGCAAGCTCCGGCCCACTGCTTCACTGTAACTACCCTGTCGAGTTTGAAGCGTGCTTCGGAACTTCGGTGTTGGAGGTAACATCACTAGAGATAACATCTCTATCAAAGAGGGCATCCATTGGTGCACAGGTGGTTGCCACCCAACCGCCAACATCTTTTTAGCTACTGTACATGAAGATAAGCACAGAAACCTTTGCATATGGACGAGGCGTGACGTCACGTGGCGCGACACAGCGTGGCGTGACGAGGCGTGACGTCTTACCGGCCTGCCTGGGGACAATGGACAGGTGAAGTGAATGAAACTAATGACCTGCACATCGGAAAGAACAATCCCAAAACTAAAACAAGTTTTAGTTTGTTTTGGTTTGTGAATATTGAGACTGATTTATCTCCATAAAATACATGTGTGACTCTTGTCCTGCGCATTTTTGAATATTGAGACTGATTTATCTCCATTATAATACATGTGTGACTCTTGTCCTGGTGCATTTGTGAATATTGAGACTGATTTATCTCCATTGTAATACATGTGTGACTCTTGTCCTGGTGCATTTGTGAATATTGAGACTGATTTATCTCCATTGTAATACATGTGTGACTCTTGTCCTGGTGCATTTGTGAATATTGAGACTGATTTATCTCCATTGTAATACATGTGTGACTCTTGTCCTGGTGCATTTGTGAATATTGAGACTGATTTAGCTCAATAGATATACATGTGTGAATCTTGTCCTGCGAAATTTTGAATACTAGGTCACTTTACTTTTTGGTCACTTTACTTTTTAGTACTTGCTTTTTCTCTCTTTTTTTTTCTCTTTTTTTTTTTAATTTTCTTATTTATCTCATGTCTGTTGTTGCATTTCTTGCTGTGCTGCTGCTGTGGCAAGTAAATTTCCCCGTTGTGGGATGAAAAAAAGTGTAGGAGCCATGTGTAATTTTCTGGTGTTAGGGCATAGTTTGTCTTATTTAGTTTTGATAATCCTGTTTGGTTTATATGTGAATTGACACTCTGACCTATATTTTGCTCTACCACTCTGGCGGTTTGGGGGAAATCTATATAGGCGTCAAGGTGAAAGGGCAGGGGGGTTGGGGGTATGGGGAGGTCATACGTTTTTTTTTACCGCTCTCTGTTATATTATGGTTTGGCTTCATCATATCCACATATTGACCATAATTTCCATCTTTTTGCATGCTGCCATAAACCGCCACCCTGGATTTTGAATCTCATTCATTCTCACACTCGGCTTGTGTTTAATAAATGGGAGCATTCCCAAATTTATCTCCCAGTCAGGACATTACCTTTTGAGGGCGTTGGGACTAAAAATAGGATAGAATTTGATAGTCGCTACATAAAGTATAATCTAATCTAATCTAATCTAACGCTCGTGATAACTGAATTGTTTTTGTCTTTATCTTATACTGTGTTGTTCTCTCTTGCAAGATATTATTAAAAGCCTCAGAAAATAACTGGCTCTGTTCCACCACAACAGCCGAAGACTTTCAAATGATAAACACCAAATGGAAATGTTTAGAACAGGTTATGAAAATAGCAGCGAATGGAGTGACTACATTGTGTTTTTTTCCCCCAAATGTATTAAAAGAACATATTGTTATCTATTCCCCTCTGTGAAAATGTAAGATTAGACAACAAATGACTTATTGTGGGATAGATCAAGAACCTCACACCTTAGCCGCCGCCCTACATGATCATCTGAAATGACTTCAGGTGTGCACCGTCTTCAGCCTACAGCCCACAGCCAGCTATTACCTGGCAGGAGAAGCAGCAGACCCAACCTATTTTTAAGCTTTCACAATGTTAAGTCACTCTGAAAACAGGGGCTCAGAAACAACCAGCAGGTAATGTTGAATATTAAATTAATTGCAACACATAGAAGGATTATCTACCAAAAGCCAAGCTAAGGACTACCTGTTGCTTCTGGTTTCAGACTATCCTGTGACCAAGTATTACAGTTGATTAAATCTATGAGCCGAAAGAAGCCTCTGGAGCCCGAGGGTGAGGATTCCAACTTCTGCCGATGCCTGACCACCCTGGATCTGGTGGGTCTGGGTGTTGGCAGCACGCTTGGAGCTGGGGTGTACGTGATCTCCGGAGAGGTGGCGAGGGAAGTCGCAGGCCCAAGCATTATCATCTCCTTTCTGGTGGCGGCTGTGGCCTCCATCTTTGCAGGATTGTGCTACGCTGAGTTTGGAGCACGTATCCCCAAGACGGGCTCAGCCTACCAATATATCTACGTGACTGCAGGAGAAGTGTTGGCATTTGTGACTGGCTGGAATCTACTGCTGTCTTACGTCATTGGTACGCTGAATGTTGCCGATAAGATGCTTGAGTTTTCCCACACAGGAAACTGGATGAACAAAAAAGAAAAAAGTGAGAAATGTCACAGATCATTACAGATCATTGCCTACCAATCGGTAGGTCCATGATTCGACTCCTGGCTGCATGTCGACGCGTCCTTGGGCAAGACGATGAACCCCACTTTGCCTACCGATGCATCCATCGTTGTATGAATGTGTGTAGAATAAAGCACTCTGTAGCTAAGCTAAGCTCATTACTGTTGTGCATTTTGAAATAGTTCAATTGTTGGTAAGGTACAAACTTAAATTGCTTCATATTGGACAGATTACTTGGCTATCTGACTGAAAAATATGCCAAATCATTGTTTTTTTTCCCTTCTTCCTCAGGAACATCGAGCGTAGCAAAGGCCTGGACTGGGACCTTTGATGACCTGATAGATAATGTAATGGCTGAATTTCTGGAAAAACATACAAGGATGGAGTTGCCTGGCTTGTCTTCGTACCCAGACTTCTTTGCTGCTGTGCTGATTATGTTGCTTACCGGTGATACTTGCAATTTTTTTATTCTATAAGATGCAGGACAACAATTACTGAAGATGCAAGATGGTCCTCATTGTGAAATTTACTTAACCATTTACCAAAAACACCTCTCATTTTCCTATTTTCAGGGATACTTGCATACGGCGTGAAGGAGTCTGCAATTCTGAACACCATTTTCACTGCCATAAACGTGGCTGTGTTGTTTTTTATAATTATCTCTGGCTTCATAAAAGGAGACATCAACAACTGGCGCATCGATGAGGAAGCTATTCTCAATGTAACTCAACAAATGAAGTAAGTTTGATTCATGCTAATTTGACAACTGAATGAATAAATAATGTACATTATGAGTCAGTTAACCTAACTGCATAGTTTTAAATTCAGGCACACAGCCACAGAATGATAATATGGCAAAGGACCATTCTTTCCTCATCCAACTGATATTTTGCAGTTCTCTCAGAATTAATAATATGGACTGTGTGATGCTACTTTTTTTTTTCTTATTTAAAAAAAAAAAAACAAACAAAAACCTTTTTTACTGTGCAATTGGCTACAATCTCATAATGTGGAAAAAGCATCATCTATTGCAGCATACAGCCAGGAGCCGCGAATGCTTGCACCTCATTATTGCTCTTTTTCTGTCTGAGAAGAAGAATATCAAAAGAAATGATCAGTATGATTATCAGAAACATGCACAGGAACCATACGTGACATCTAAGTTGTCCAGTCTAAACATTAAACATGTTTGGGGTAAGTTATAAAACAGCTTACTTTCAAATATTTGGGTGTGAGCCACAGCAATTAGTCCACAAAGGCTCTAAAACATTTTGTGGGTAATATTATGTCATTGTTAGTGTAGAGGAGATGGATGTTAATTAAAGTATAAGTTGTTCTCTCCAAGAAAGTGAAGTTTAAAAAAAAAATGCTCACCACCCCAGATTTGACATGTACCTACCCTGTTGGGTACACTTGCATCTTGTGCTGTTGAGCATTTGTCTTCAGCTATCTCAAAATCTAAAACTAAAATCTAAGTTGGTAAAATCTAACTTGGAAACACATTTTGGACAGTTCCAACTTATGTTCAGCATTTTTTTTAAACTGTGCCATCTGATTAGGCAGTACTGGGCACTCAAGCAACTGTCAATGCTTTGAGAGACACAAACTTAGTTTCCGTGTGAATGCAATAAATTAAAAAAATCATCAAGGTCCATACCTCCGACCCAGTTGTTGGAGAAAATGTTTGTATCCAAAGTTTATATTGCATATGTAAATACTTTACTGTAATTTTTCTTACTGTCAGGTATCATTTTCACCCCCCCCCCCCTCCAAGTTAGGTTCAGGAAAAATGTAAGAAACTGCTTGGATGGAATAAATAAAATAAAAAATCACCAAGGTCCATACCTCCGACCCAGTTGTTGGTGAAAATGTTTGTATCCAAAGTTTATATTGCATATGTAAATACTTAACCATAATTTTTCTTACTGTCAGGCATCATTTTCACCCCCTCCTCCAAGTTAGGTTCAGGAAAAATGTAAGAAACTGCTTAGATGTAGACGAACAAAAATTGTTTATGCTTATGGAAAAAAAAAAAAAGGTTTGGCACTAAACGCACAACTTGCAAAACATCATGATCCCAGACACCCTGGGCTCCTTTTGCCAAGGAATCCAATCCAATCCAATCCACTTTATGTATTAAGGAATGTAAGTATGATGAGGAATTTTGGTTACATGAAACAAACGCATGGCAACACAAATCCCTGGTAATTTCAACTTTTGTGTATTTTAGCTGTTACTTTACACACAAAGGGATGTTTGAGAAAATGAACACACAACGCATTAAAAGGATTAAAAATACTATTCTTAATTTAAACAGGAACTTTACAGACATCCAAAATCAAACTGTTGACTTTGGTATTGGAGGGTTCATCCCCTTTGGCTTTGATGGGACTTTGGCAGGAGCGGCAACCTGTTTCTATGCTTTCGTTGGATTTGACTGCATTGCCACAACAGGTAAGGTTCTGGAAGATGCACTCCATCTACTTTTTCCCACAATATCTTATGTTATAGCTGTGTTCCCAAATGGATTAAATTCATCTTTTACCTCAAAATCCTGCACGCAAAAGCCCATAATGACAAAGTGAAACAAGTCCGTTTGAAACTTTTGCAAATATACAACAAATAAAAAATATATTATAGCTCATGGGTGTTTCCTTGTTAATTTCAATGGTAATAAATAATGTATTTCATGCAAATGGTTCTGCTTTCGTAGGCGAGGAGGTTCAGAATCCACAGAAAGCTTTACCTCTTGGGATTGTGGCATCCCTGCTGATCTCCTCCTTGGCTTATTTTGGCGTGTCGGCTGCGCTGACACTTATGATGCCCTACTATCTGCTCAACACTCGTAGTCCGCTACCGGTTGCTTTTGAGTACATTGGATGGGAGCCAGCAAAATATGCTGTAGCTGTTGGATCCCTCTGTGCACTCTCAACAAGGTAATGATCAGTATTCCAACTGCTTTATCAGTGGACAAAATCAGTAACCAGGCATCAGGTCTGGGAATAATGATTGTTTAGGTTGAAGGCAGATGCCAGAAAAGAAAATATTAGAGGGATGGAATGTAAAAATCTGCTGTATAACCTGCTGTTTGCGTTCTCTTGACTCCTGGTGTGGTTCTTCCACAGTCTCCTGGGTGTGATGTTTCCCTTGCCACGGGTTATGTTTGCCATGGCCAGAGATGGCCTGCTCTTTAAACCACTCTGCTACATGAGCTCCAGGCACAGCCCTGTCTTAGCCACACTGTCTGCGGGAGCTCTAGCCGGTAAGGCAACTGCTTCTTTCCCCAAAAGTATAAAAATGGGGTTGTATATTGGCTTCTATATCTCAAGAAGCCTCTAGAATTTTTGTTCCCATGTCTGCTTGAAAAGAACATTCGATTTAAAACACCCCGTAATACCAAGCCACCGATCTTTTTTTGGAAAAATGTTGGTAACTTCTGTGTCTTTATCTTTTTGTTCTGTAACAAACCGTCTGCAATGACGTACTCCGACAATGCCTCTTTCAGCCAATTTGACATGTTTAATCAGGGTACGGTATGTCGTCTGAGGAGAGCCCTGGGATTGGTTGTTAAACTGTCTTAGCTGGGACTTGGGCATGGTTTCTGAGGTATGTTCTAATTAGAGCTGGGCAACGATTAAAATGTTTAGTCTAATTAATCGCATTTGTACGCAAAATCCAAAAATGAATTCAAAAGTAGTGTATAGCTTTTAGCATTTAGTTTTATTTTAAATGTGCTGCCATATAAATGAAAGTGCCATAACATTTGTTGTGCAAACACTTTTAACATCGTGTTACCCGTATACAAGAGGCTATAGTCCTCACTGCAGCTGGCGAGCATCGGATGCCCCTGTGCTGTGTGTTGTTCCCCCTCTCTGCCCCCTGCTATTTATTGGCGTTAAATAATTAGCGAGTTAACGTGATAATAACGAGTTAACTCGCCCAGCCCTAGTTCTAATGCAATGTTTTTACTTCAGATGCTGGTAGAAACTCAGTAGAAAGACTTTTTCCCATCACCGGTTCTCGACGCTGTAAGAGGCCTTACATGTCCCTAAAAGTAGCTGCATAATTATGTGAATCTCTTACACTAGCAGTTTTTTTTGCAGAAGTGAAATAGTCGGTTATTGCAATCAGTGGCGTGGAAATCAGATGAGCACCAGAATTTTGTTCTGGAGAAAAGTGATTTATCGAACTGGAGGAAATTCGATGCAGTTCTCACCCATAAACTAAACCCATCAATGGTTTAGTAAATGATCACATGATGATGATGACATGTGATGGTTTTATGAGGTACTAAAGGAACCCTGGTTAACCTGCAGTAAACCACATTCACCAATACAATTGTTCTAAGTTATGCAAGTAATTTGCTGATTACATACACAAAATAAATGGGATGAATTTTGTTGTGCACGATGCAACAGAATTGTATAGGTTTTAGTTGATGTTTTTCAGTTAAAGTGATGAAAAATATTGTTGGGAAAAAAAACTGAACTGCGGCTTAAGATTTATCCAATTTGAAACGTGTGGTGAAATGCTGATTTGTTGTTCTTCAGTATCGCCAGAACAGCTGTGAAACAGTGTGGTCAGTTTCCCTTCCCTAACTGGATAAAATATATTGTGAGAGGACCTTAAATGTCAAATGTCAACCTTAAATAACCTTATGTCATACAGCTTCATGTCAAAAGAGGCGAACTATCTCTTTAAGCCAGCTATTCATGTGAGAAAACCCACAAAAATGGGATTGTTTGAGGTGATCTGCGTGTAAGAAATATTTTGTCATTTTATTTTTTACTTGTATGTTTGAGCAAGACAGTCTGCATCTCTAGCACTTACAATGAGTGCTTGTGAAATTTCCAGTGGTTGTGTTACGCAGGCCACCTTGAAAATAGCCCACTCTAATTTGGTGGAAATCTGAAATAAATCAATACTGCGAGCTCAGAGTTGTCTTTTTACGTATATTTACTGTAAACCTTTGCAAAGGGATTGGACAGATTACAGAATTCCATGAAGCCTTGATGAAATCTGCATGCGTCTGACACCGAACAACAGAGTTGGCCAGTATATATGAACGTTCAGAACGGAGAAGGTGGTTGTAAAACAAATGTCTTATAGCACATCCAAATATCTCCTCTGTCACTTAGCAATGCACAGACACCAACATGTTCCAGGTGAACATGCATAAAGAAAATCTACCACGTAGGTAGAAAGCATACAAAATAGTTAAAGAACTCATTTTTCCACTATATAATTATATAAATTTTGCAGAGACTGTCATCCAAAGCAAGTTGGAAAACAAAACAAGGGAACTGAGGCCGATATTGAACATTGTGTCTTGAAGTTATTTTTCCAACACCCTCGTATGCTTTTAGACTCCTAAAACCTCCTATTACAGTATATTTGTATAAATGAACTACTTGTAGAGGGCTTATTAATGTGTTTCTCTTTTTCTTTGGGACTTGAGTGAAAATCTCTTGGAAATATTAAAAATTTAAACAAAGTCTAAAGTGCTACTGCAGTTGTCCCTCCTTTTTGTTTGGACAAAATGCAGAAATGTCGGTCAGAGAAAACTGACCCATCAGGGCAGTAACAGTTATTGGAGTTGAATTTAGTATATTCATTGAATGTTGAATTGTATACTTTTGTTTGTTCAATAACAAAAACTGTATTTGAATGTCTTGCAGCTTTCATGGTCCTCTTATTTGATCTGAAGGTGCTGGTAGACATGAGTTCTATTGGAACCATCTTTGCATACACTCTTGTTGCAGTCTGTATTCTTGTATTAAGGTATGTACACTGTGCAAACAACTCTTCTTCTTCCATTGAGCTTATTACATCATAGACGGTGTTGGCAGCGGTGCCAGTTAATATGTATGCACTGCTTGCAGGTGGATATTGTTGAAGCACCGATTTATAGCCGGCTTCCCCGAGTCCGTTGATCGAAGTGTGAGCATAAAGGTCAAGACTCAGTCCAAGGTTTAGTTGGTTTATTGCAGAAGCTTCTGGACATCACACAGTTACATGATATGCATTCTGTCCTGCTGCTAAGTGGGGTCTGGGGATCTTTTCTCTTCCCTTCTGATTATATTATTTCAGTATTTGCAGTTGTTCATGGTCTTCTTGCAGAACCGTCAGCATAACAGGAAACAGGCCTTATATGGTTGTCAATAGGAAACGGGTCTTATATGGTTATTTACAGGAAACAGGCCTTATATGGTTATCAATAGGAAACAGGCCTTATATGGTTATTAACAGGAAACAGGCCTTATATGGTAGCAACATCCGTCTAAGCTTGTAATCACACTGCCACACACACACATCACAAAACGAATAGTGTTGATACAATCTCACAATATCCAGGGTACAGATCCTGTATTTGACAGTGACACGTCCAGGATTACACCATCTGTTGCTCACAAGCACTGCAATAACTTCAGCTTAGCTTTTGCCACTGCTGCCTAATGTCCATACCTGCTTCTGTCGTCTAATTGGCTGAACTAACTGGGCTTTTTCAGCACAGAGGATTACCATCTCCAGGGTCTCGGTACATTCAGTGCGAGTGTATCATTCTGACAAGATGCTCGTGTTAAAGGGATAGTTCGTCTCTTTTGACATGAAGCTGTATGACATCCCATTGTCATACAGAACATTGACTTACCCCCTGCTGCCTCCTGTGAGCAGAGTTCCAGCCTCGTTTTGGCGTAAAAGTTTTGACGAAAGTAGTCCGGCTAGTTGGCTGGGGTTTAAAAAAAACGCAAATGTATTACTCTTTTGAACGCATATTGTTTTGTGAAGCAAAACATTTTTATCACAAAATCGTTCATCCAGAAAAAGTCAGATCTCACAATCGCTTGGCCCTATTTTCTCTACCTTCATATCACTACGGGCTGTGTAAACTGTGCAGACCGAGCACTCCCCTGCTTCCGAGCAGTAATAACTGTAACAGGCGCGGCTATCGGCAGATGGCTGAACGCATTGATATGAAGGGAGGCAAAAATGGCGCCAAGCGATTGTTAGGTCTGACTTTTTCTGGATGAACGATTTTGTGATGCAAATGTATTACTCTTTTGAACGCATATTGTTTTGAGAAGCAAGACGCTTTATTTTTGCGACCCCAGCCAACTAGCCGGACTACCTTCATCAACACCAAAACGAGGCTGGAACTCTGCTCACAGGACGCAGCAGGGGGTAAGAAGATGTTCATAAATGATATTGCTAATATGGGATGTCATACAGTTTCATGTCAAAAGAGACGAACTATCCCTTTAAGGAAGATTGCGGCCCAGATAGGACTCCAACAAAATTCTGGAGGGCATCACCAATTGATGCACATACAAGAACAAGGTTATTTTAGAGATACTACAGAGCATGGGGTCTTTCTTAATTTTCAAAAGTAAAAAACTGATTATTTTGTTCATTTTTTATTGTCAATTTGGGGGGGAAAATTATCTTATTGAGCACTATCTATTTGCTTGGATCAGGGAATTCTTTGATCCTCACAGGGTCTCTATGAATCTCTGGGGCTAAACCTAATGGATTAGATTAATCTTGTGGTTGCTTCAGCTCTGGCCAAATTTTTCCAGGAGTTTTCCAGCTTGAGTGTTTTGAAAAACAATAAATAATTTGTTGCTTGAACTTCAATAGCTGTGGCTTGGCTCCATTTGTAGATGCAAGATCAAAGTCTCTTTGAAGCCTTATCCACTCTTTGAAGAAGTTATACGGTTGGGACGCCCATTTGTCCCCGACGTCCCTGTAATTTATGTGACTGTAACATGGGAGAGCTGGGCTTTGTTCTTTCTGTAATGGGGTTCATTTGAGCTGATCACAGATCAGTCTATCGTGAACCCAGGGTCTCAAAGCAGAGAACACTCATGACGGTCTACAGTTTGAAACCTGCCTTTACTGTACATACTCGGAGATGGTGTTAGTCTTATTTGGTTGGGTGGTTAATAACACATTTTTCTGTGATGTGACGTCTTTCTTCTGTACTCTGAGTTTCTATTCTGAATTTGACGTGAGCTCAGAAATATTTGCGATCCAGTTGAGAACCGTTTTTAAGTGTTAAACTTTCCTCCTTAACTCCCATTAGATGTTAAACACAAGGAGTAAAAAAAAAAGGGGTTATTTATGAAAACTGAACAAAAAAAACAAACAGTTTAAGGATACTTGTTTTTTTACACCAGATACAAAGAAGACACTGACTCTGTCCACGGACCAGAACCATTTACAATCATGGGGCTCCTTAGGCCTCCATCACAATCCACTCCAGGCACCTCTAAAAATGTCAACATAATCGCCATCATTATCTGTGAGTCACCCTTTCTTTTCTTTTCTTTTTTTGTCTTAAGTTTTATTTAAGTAAGGAAACTTTATTTATACCATCACAAATATGGAAAAAAATAAATTAAAAAAAAAGGTTTTCCTAACAGATCCCATCTCTCTCCAGTGGTCCTAGTGATTGTTTTAAGTGTGCTGCTGACTGAGGCCTTGGATTACCTCCAAAGGAAAGAAATATGGACCATGCTTCTAGTCTGTGCTCTTTTGTTGATGCTGGCCTTTGCAGTCTTTATCGTCTGGAGACAGCCACAGAGCACAAATCAAGCTGCATTCATGGTAAACTGGACAGTTGACGGTAGATGGAGCTTTGCTCAAAATACAAGATTTCATGCATCTTTAAGAGTTTTTCTGGTTTCTATTGGGCTTCAATTCTTGTTTGGTGAGTCAGTTCAGGGGACTGCTGAAAGAAACAAGACATGAAGTGCCAACTCAGACTTGTAACACGCTTAATGACATTTGCATTGAGGGGACAAAAATCTGGTCCACTTCTTATATAGAGCTGCATCATTGTATATAGATATTAGGGCTGGGCAACGATTAAAATGTTTAATCTAATTAATCACATGATGTCCCTGATTAATTGCATTTGTACGCAAAATCCAAAAATGAATCCAAAAGTAGTGTATAGCTTTTAGCATTTAGCTTTATTTTAAATTTGCTGCCATATGAATGAAAGTGCCATAACATTTGTTGTGCAAACACACTTTTAACATCAGCATCTTTCTGTAGTTCGCTCCACTGTCTGTTTCCTTGAATGACTTGCTGCTATCAGTTGTGTGTTTTGCCTTTAAGTGATATTTTAGACTGGAACTACTACGCTGAGAAGACAATTCAACTTGGCTGTAAATGCAGAAGTTTCTTTTTAAATTTATTTTTAAATACATGCTTTTATGCTGAAACAAGTAAAACAGGAAGTAGCGCCGGTTAGCTCCGTTAGCTACACACCTGTAACGGTGATGTTACCTGCTAGTTTATCTTTATTTTATTCCTCCATGCTTCGTGGTGTTTGCTGTAACTGTGTGAATGTGATGCAGGGGAGAAGTGGAAGTTAAAGAATCCTAGTTCTGACCGTGAAGATTGCCTCTGGGGAATGACTCTGCCGCTGGTTGAGAAGCAGCTAAAGTGCCCAGTATTACTCTGATTATTTATTGGTACCAGCGACAATGCTAAGAATGCTATTTCTTTAATGATTACAACAACTAATGTTGTTTTTTACTTTGTTTACTTGAACATTTAGTTCTACGGTGTTGATGTGGCGTCAATAAACATCTGTGAAAAGAACCGGAGTCTCGCATCCAATCAATGGGCGGCATATTGGCAGAGTTTACAGATGACTGTCGACTCCACCGTACCCTTCTTCATGTTTGGTGGATCCGCCATTTACTTTCTTTTCCGGTTCCGCAGAAGACTGCAACAGATTTTTACAAAATAAAAACCAATGAGCAACAGACTTTTACAGTAATAAAATAAATAATAAAACCTGCGTTAATGCGCGATACAATATTTATCGGCGTTAAATAATTAACAAGTTAACGCGATAATAACGAGTTAACTCGCCCAGCCCTAATAGATATATGAGCATATTGCACAAATACTAGCAAGAATGGAAACAAGCATAACTTTGAAAATATAACCAGTAGACATGCAAAACACGAGTTGGGTTTGTTTCTGTAGGTTCCTTTTGTGCCTGTGATTCCAGTTTTAAGCGTCATCATCAATACCTACTTAATGGTTCAGCTGAGCGGAGAAATATGGATCGGCTTTTTTATTTGGAATGCAATTGGTAAGTATGCAAACTACCACAAATAACCCCTTTTATGTTCAATTCCAGGTCTGATCACAATTCATAGATGGGTAAGACAAAGGGTGTCCAAGAATTAGTGTAGTTAATGACACAATTTCCTCAATGTCCCCAGGGCTGGTGATATACTTTGGCTATGGGATTCATCACAGTGTCGAAAAACGAAGACGTCATGAGACCCGAAACCAGCTCAGTATTGTTGATGTGAATATAAGTGTTGCTGATTTTGCGGCTTGATGGTGTGTAATATGGGTATCAAGAATTTGTCTGCCTATACGACATGCTTCAGATGATTAAGTAATCACCTTGAAATCCTTTTTTAGAACGCAGCCAGATTTCGACTGGACTGTCTCCTTTAATGTATATTTTTTAATGCTAATAATTGTCAAAAAATATATTCTTAACAAGCATTGTTATGCTACGCAGGTTAACGTCTTAGCTGTCATTTTATCCTTAATGGCTTGATCAGTCATTCAAGATTTTAGAATATTGGATATTGTTTGTCAGTATTTTCTGGAAAATTTTACTCTGTAATGTTTATTTAGATTAGGACAAATAAATGTTGATGTAAAAAAAAATCAAACTGAAGTTAATGAAAAATAAATGTCTTAAGTTTATACTAAATAAGCTGGCTTTTTGCTTTTTATGTTGCCACTTGTGGAGGAAGCTGATAAAGCAACATTCTATCGTCCTGACATGGTAAATTTGTTCTGATGAGAACTAACAGGAGAGATCATATATTTCTCCAGTTTTAGCTTCTCTTCATTGGCTCCCTGTTAAATTCAGAATAGAATTTAAGATTCTTCTCCTTACATATAAAGCTCTTAATGACGAGCTCCATCATATCTTAAAGATCTCATTGTAAGATGTTTTCCTAACAGAGCACTTCGTTCCCAAACTGCAGGTTTACTTGAGGTTCCCAGAGTTTCTAAAAGTAGAATGGGAGGCAGAGCCTTCAGTTATCAGGCCCCTCTCTTGTGGAATAAGCTGCCAGTAAATGTCCGGGAAGCAGACACCCTTTCCACTTTTAAGACCAGGCTTAAAACTTTCCTTTTTTATAAAGCTTATAGTTAGGGATGGCTCAGGTGATCCTGAAACATCCCATAGTTAAGCTGCTATAGGCCCAGACTGCTGGGGGGCCTCATCTGTCACACCTTTCCTCACTTTACTCTCTTTATGTATATGTGACATTATTGTGGTCATTGACTCGTGTTTCCCTGTTCCAACAGATATCCTTTGAATGGTGTTACAGTGCTTTTGAATTGGTTCTATATGAATGAATTGGATTATTTTATGAATAAATATGATTACAATTAATTGAATTCCAATTGGCTTGAATTGGACTTTATTATCTAAGTGCCTTGAGAGGACATTTGTTGTATTTGGCGCTATATAAATAAAAATTAATTGAATTGAATTGAATTGGAGCTCTGGCAGGAAGAAGCTTTTGTTCATGTCAGAATTCAACACTGTCGGCTGACTGGAGAAACCGTAAGTTTGGTTTGTTCGATACTTTGAGTAACACGACTGTTTCAGCTCTATAAGGTTTGGGCTTTTTCAGTTATTCTAATAGAGAGTTTGAATAGATTTTTTTTTTTTTAGATCTAAACCCTACAGAACAAATTTTGGGGGGGGCGCGCGGCGGCGGCGGCACTGTAACACCATTCAAAGGATATCTGTTGGAACAGGGAAACACGAATTAATGACCACAATAATATCACATATACATAAAGAGAGTAAAGTGAGGAAAGGTGTGACAGATGAGGCCCCCCAGCAGTCTAGGCCTATAGCAGCTTAACTATGGGATGTTTCAGGATCACCTGAGCCATCCCTATTCAAGGTAAACGCAAGAAACTTGTGCTAACGAAAATAAATAAATAAATAAAGGACCAGACTCAGTGAGTAATTCCCTATACTCCCTATATAGATCCATATATAGAACCATCTTTTACAGCCCCAAGCTACCTCAGCCTCTCACCAACTGCACACCAGTCACAGCGGGGTGGGGATGCAAACCCTGGTTCGGGTAGGGGGACAAATAAGAGGTAAGATAAGCGGGAATGGGATTCAAACCCTGGTTCGGGTAGGGGGTAATGAAAGTATAGAAGGTGCCAGAGGTGGAGGCAGGACAAGACACACTAGCAGATTCAGCAGACAAACTCACCTAAACAGTCCTATAATCACTAAAAATACCAGCAAAAACAAAGCCATACAACTCACTCTCACCAACTGCACACTAGTCACAGCGGGGTGGGGATGCAAACCCTGGTTCGGGTAGGGGTAGAAATAAAAGAGGTAAGATAGGCGGGAATGGGATTCAAACCCTGGTTCGGGTAGGGGGTAATGAAAGTATAGAGGGTGCCAGAGGTGGAGGCAGGACAAGACACACTAGCAGACACACTATCAGATTCAACAGACCTAACTATAAGCTTTATCAAAAAGGAAAGTTTTAAGCCTGGTCTTAAAAGTGGAAAGGGTGTCTGCTTCCCGGACATTTACTGGCAGCTTATTCCACAATAGAGGGGCCTGATAACTGAAGGCTCTGCCTCCCATTCTACTTTTAGAAACTCTGGGAACCTCAAGTAAACCTGCAGTTTGGGAACGAAGTGCTCTGTTAGGAAAATATCTTACAATGAGATCTTTAAGATATGATGGAGCTCGGTCATTAAGAGCTTTATATGTAAGGAGAAGAATCTTAAATTCTATTCTGAATTTAACAGGGAGCCAATGAAGAGAAGCTAAAACTGGAGAAATATGATCTCTCCTGTTAGTTCTCATCAGAACTCTGGCTGCAGCATTTTGGATCAGCTGAAGGCTTTTCAGAGAATATGTGGGACAGCCCAATAATAAAGAATTAAAGTAGTCCAATCTTGAAGTAACAAATGCATGGACTAGTTTTTCTGCATCACTCTGAGACAAGATGTTCCTGATTTTAACAATATTACGAAGATGAAAGAAGGCAGTCCTAGAAACCTGTTTTATATGCGAGTCAAATGATAAGTTCTGGTCGAAAATAACTCCAAGGTTCCTCACTGTAGAACTAGAAGCCAAGGAAATACCATCTAGAGTAACTATATAGCTAGACAATTTCTCCCTGAAACGCTCAGGTCCAAAGATAACGACTTCAGTTTTGTCTGAATTTAGAAGCAGACAGTTCTGAGTCATCCAGGTCTTTATGTCTTTAAGACATGCTTGTAGTCTGACCAACCTATTGGGTTCATCTGGTTTTATAGATAAGTACAGCTGAGTATCATCAGCATAGCAATGGAAATTTATGCCATGCTGTCTAATAATGTTACCTAATGGAAGCATGTATAAAGTGAAAAGAATCGGTCCAAGCACAGAACCCTGAGGAACTCCATGACTTACTCTGGTGTGTGAGGAAGATTCTTCATTTACAAGAACAAACTGAAATCTATCAGATAAATATGACTTAAACCAGCCTAATGCAGTTCCTTTAATCCCAATAACATGTTCAAGTCTGTGTAATAAGATACTGTGATCGACCGTATCAAATGCAGCACTGAGATCCAACAGAACAAGCACAGACACAAGTCCGCTATCAGAGGCTAAGAGGAGATCATTGGTAACTTTCAGCAGTGCAGTTTCTGTGCTATGATGCACTCTGAATCCTGACTGAAACTCTTCAAACAGATTATTTCTGTGTAAGTGATCACAAAGCTGAGCTGCAACTATTTCAAGACTGTAAATATTATTCGGACCATCTGCAACTTGTTTTCTAAAGCTCAACTATTTCAATTATTCGCCGAGTATGAATCCATGAAGTGTAGAGATGTTTAATACTCAGTGTTGACATTAATCAGCTCTGTTCTCACTGAAGTGGGAAGAAAAGCTGCCCGCCTGCCTCATTCCCACACTCATGAGAAGGTTGAACGTGTTTTCTTGTAAAAGTAGGCTGTTTTCCTGTTTCTGTTTCCTCTGTGAAATTCCAGGATGATGAAATCCCACTGGTGTCTACTCTCGGGTTCAGTGTTTACAACACACCCACGTGTCACGCTCAAGCGATACACGGACAGATTAATCTCATCACGTGTTCAAATCTGAAGTTAGTAAAGATAAAAAAAAATGTACACGTGACACACCAACCCTTACCTGAACCCTAACCCGTAGCTTTAAAATATTCCAGCGTCTATCTGGAGGGTATTCTACGGGCATCTGCCTTCTTTCTGTTGGCTCAGTAGAAGTCTGTGTTGATATAGGTGAGAAGACATTTATGTGTGTGAAAACAGCATTATGTTGGGGATAAAATAACTGCCACTTAATATTTACTTTACAGTGTAAAACATGATCAAAATGAGGTACCTCCATGCCTAGGTCTCACCTGTTTGAACAATGGGCCTCATGGAAGAACCGTTCGTACGCACACATTTGTTCTTAAATCGTGCGTACGAGTGATTTAAGAGAATTTGCGCATTCACCAATCTTTTCATATTTTACGTTTTCTTTCAGGTACGAACAGATATCACGAGTGATCCAGACCTGTCGTAGGAGTTTCCTAAAATAGTCTGCTGTTATTCAAATCAAGTTTGCTTGACTAATGAATTGTATATTTAATTACTTTGAAGAAAACATAAATAAATATACATTATACCCCATAATTATGCTGACATTATTCTGTTTGACTTAAATTATGCACTAATCGAAGGTTAATTTGACTCTGTATATAACAAGGTCAATGGGAAGCGTAACCAGCGGCTGTCTTGCTACTTCTGGATGCCTTAGTGCGTCAGGCTCTTGGAAGAGACCGTGTGGAGACAGACAAATGGCTGACATCGCGATTAAGATTCCCAAGGACTGTGCTGCTACAAATATACAGCTTGCTAGAGCCACAACTCCAGAGAAAAACACGCCGATCAAACCCAATTCCACCACACGCCCAGGTCCTCACCATCCTTGGATTTTTGGCCACTGGAACCTTTCAGAGGGAGACTGGAGACAGATCGGGGGTGTCCCAGTCCTCTGTGAGTCGTGCGCTCCCCTTGGTCATCAAAGCTCTCATCAGTTTATCACCCATGGTACATCAAATTCCCACACACCGCTGTCCAACAAGTACAAATTAAGAGGGACTTTCATGCCGTGGCTGGACTGCCAATCATAATTGGAGCACGAGACACATATACGCATCAAAGCACCCGTGCTGTCGTAGAGCGCACTGAGCTAAAGGCCAGGTGGGTGTGTCGATACAGCGGGGGGCAAACTGCTCTATAGCCCAGAGAAGGCATGCCAGATTTGCACAATATTGCCATGAACGAGGGTCTCCGCCTGAACCAGCCCTGGCAGACCAGAAGCTGTGGTGCCAGAAGACCCCCCCTCATGGACCACCCCATCAAAGTGCCATCATGATGAGGCAACAACTGATTGCACGGCTTTAGTTGAAGTCATTGTGCGCCTGGCCATGGTGAGACGTTTTTTTTTTTTTTTTAAGCCATTTTCATATCAAACCATTTCTTCTTTATTTCGTTGACATTACGAACTACAGGTGACAATAAACAGCACTCGTAATTGCTTCCCATTTCTTCGCTTTAGCAGGTCCCGTAATTCCACTGCTGACACTGCTAAAAATGACAGATTTTCCTTTTTGGATCTCTGAAAGCAGAACTTCAGTCTCAGAGCCCCTAAAGTTGTTCTTTCTGGATCTCTGAAAGCAGAACTTCAGTCTCAGAGCCCGTAAAGTTGTTCTTTTTGCGCCTTGATGCCATTCTCATGACTCAACACTCAACACTTCCTGGCACAGGAGCGAGGAAGCACAGCCTTATATGGTATCATTTTGGGCGTGGAGTATGCAAATCTACTATCCTCGTGCACGTGCACTTAAATACGCACGGGTGGGATTCATCATTTACGCAGGTCGTTTACACACTTTTTTACCGAAGTTAAGAGCGTTTGTTGAATCTGACGTGGCGTGTTCGTACGAGACCTTCGTACGAAAAAAGTGAGAGAAATTTAGAATAAAAATACGAAAATGTTCTTGCATGAGGCCCATTGTTTTTATATTTCATCTTAAGATGCTGCCAAGTGCACTTCCCCCCCGCGGGATTGCACCTAAATGAAATAAATGAATGGGTTACTGTTATAAATTGGCTTTATTCTTAGACTTTATGTATTCATATTCTGTAGTTCACTAGATAATCTATGTTCCTAGTTTGTACGTGTACACTCTGCTCATACAAACGCAATGTATGTCCAACACTTTAAGATGACGTAGCGGGATAAAATAACTGGGTCAGATAAAGCGTCTCTATTAGGACAGATAGGTCTGGTGCAGCAGATGCACGCCTGAAACAACACACACACGCACACATCGCTTATCACATCCAAAGAACATGACGGAGACGGTGGATGGCCTGCTCACATCACTAGTAAATGTTCAATGATACGTTGTCAAGTGAAGGTACAACCTCTGAGATAAAGGTGAACATAAATATGAAATGTTACTGAGGGGTATTAGAACACATCTCTAAAATACATTTGCTTTATTCATTTTTTAATTTAAATATTATTAAATATAATAACATCTATGGTGTTATATATGCTGTTATATATATTTACTTCTAGAAAAAGGCTACAAAGTATTTTTTCAGCAATAGAACTTTAATAGAAAGTTGAGACAACAGTGGTGGTGTCTGTAAAAGCAAACTTTGAGGAAAGTGTCAGAGGAGCCCTGTCCTCAGCTCAGCTTTATTTTTCTTCACTGTGCCCACCATGGTAAGTCTCCTCCTGAGAAGTTCTTGTCCGAGGCCACAGCTGGTAAAGAAATAGTCACGTGATATTGTGACCCTGAAGTCCAGCAGTCATATGGAGGACCACACGTTCTCCTTGGTTTCCCTCAGGGATCCACTCGCAGCTTTGCCTGTGTAAATCTGTAGATTCCAGGAATGGCTGGTTGTTGCATCACAGGCTGCCCAGATTTCTGTGCTGTGCTTCCCTGGCTTTCTGGGGATGTATTGCCAGAAGGGGCATTTTCCTCTGAAAGGGAGAAGACGTTCATCCGCTGTCACCTTCTGCCCGGGTTGAACATCAGTGGAAGTAGCTGCACCCATCTGCCCCAGACATCCCTGATGGGAGCAGGCTTGTCAGATCTCGCTCTGGTATCTCTGTTGTAGAATCTGAGGACTCTTGATATCATTTGAAAGGTCTGAAGTAGGTTTTTGCACTTCCGATCCGATACCGATACCGATTTAGCCTACTAACTTAGTTGTCAGACTCATGTTGAAAAGGGTTTTCCTGTTTATTCAGGGATAAACACAAAATTGACAAAATTATAAATAACAAACAGAAATGGCATCAGTTAACAGTAAAAAGTGCAAATAATATTGTAAACTGTATTAAAAAAGCAAATCACACAAACAACCTGAGTAGAAAATAGTCCATTAACTCAGCATCAGCACTCTGCTCTTGAACAAGTGTAAACCAAGGCTTTTAAAAAATCAGTGCAAATAGTATTGTGAACTATTTAAAAACAAACATGACTTCTACTCGCCAATCTCCTCCACACGTTGCTGCTCCATCTCCATCTACACACTCCTTTCAACTGTTTGCCCTGGCTGCAGTCCCGAGCATGATGGGGAGATTATTTTTTACAAAGACAAGCATTTCAAGATGCTCAGGTGTCAGCCTGCTCCTGTGTTCATCAATGATGAGTGAGACTTTGCTAAAAAGCCTCTCGCTCTCAACGCTGGTGCAAGGAGCACTGAGGAACTTGGCTGCTGTTGCTGCCAGGGTGGGTAGTCGAGCCTGATTGTCTCTCCAGTATTGAAAAGGATTGTGCTTACGCCCAAGTGGAGGCTCACTGAGGTAGCTCTCCAACTGAAACAGTGCCCCTGGGGTGATCTGCTGCTCAGGTGGACCTGCTGTCCCGCTCTTCTCCAGTATCTCGTCAAAGTAGCTGCCCAGGCTGCTGGTTGAGCTTCCGGCCTCCATTCCTGGTGTTTGCCTTGCTGTCTCAGCCTCAGCCACACCTTCCCCAGAGGGCATGGTCTTCAGTTCTTGTTCCATTTTCATCACCTCTACCTTTAGTGCCTCCTTTGCCTGATCCAGGTTGGTAGCATTAGTGAGGAACCTTAATATTTGGATATAATGTAATAAAGATGTATCAATTATTTTATATTGTTTCAGCCAGTCTCCATATATTAATGTTCAATGACAACAAGTAACACACAAAATAGATCACAAATGATCAGCAAATGATCAACAGTGATGTTAATTTCCTCACCCATCAGATAACTGAAGAAAAAAAATAATAATAATAATAAATTCCCATCACCTTATATAACCATAAATAATAATAATAATAATAAATTTCTATCACACTTATAAAACAATAGGCTACTGAAATACTGACAAAGTTGGACTTCTGTGCTCGTCACGGACTGTCCATAACGAACACCATGTTCAGGCATAAGGGTGTCCATATGTGCACCTGGCACCAGGACACCCTAGGCCGCAGCTCGATGATCGACTTTGTGGTTGTATCGTCGGACTTGCGGCCGTATGTCCTGGACACTCGGGTGAAGAGAGGGGCGGAGCTGTCAACTGATCACCACCTGGTGGTGAGTTGGCTCCGCTGGTGGGGGAGGAAGCCGGTCAGACCTGGCAGGCCCAAACGTGTTGTGAGGGTCTGTTGGGAACGGCTGGCGGAATCCCCTGTAAGGAGGAGTTTCAACTCCCACCTCCGGCAGAGCTTCAACCATGTCCCGGGGGAGGTGGGGGACATTGAGCCCGAATGGGCCATGTTCCGTGCCTCCATTGTTGAGGCGGCCGACCGGAGCTGTGGTCGGTGCCTGTCGTGGCGGCAATCCCCGAACCCGCTGGTGGACCCCAGTGGTGAGGGAAGCCGTCAAGCTGAAGAAGGAGTCCTATCGGGCCTTTTTGGCCAGTGGGACTCTGGAAGCAGCTGATGGGTACCGACAGGCCAAGCGGAACGCAGCCTCGGCGGTTGCTGAGGCAAAAACTCAGGCTTGGGAGGAGTTCGGGGAGGCCAATGAGAACGACTTCCGGACGGCCTCGAGGAGATTCTGGTCCACCATCCGGCGGCTCAGGGGGGGGAAGCGGTGCACCGTCAACACCGTTTATGATGAGGGCGGGGCTCTGCTGACCTCAACAAGGGAGTCGGTGGGGGGAATACTTCGAGGGCCTCCTCAATCCTACCGACACGCCTTCCGATGAGGAAGCAGAGTTGGGGAGCTTGGACGTGGGGCCTCCCATTTCTGGGGTTGAGGTTGCTGAGGTGGTCAAAAAACTCCTCGGTGGCAAGGCCCCGGGGGTGGATGAGGTCCGTCCTGAGTTCCTCAAGGCTCTGGATGTTGTGGGGCTGTCTTGGTTGACACACCTCTGCAGCATCGCGTGGACATCGGGGGCAGTGCCTCTGGACTGGCAGATCGGGGTGGTGGTCCCCCTCTTTAAAAAGGGGGACCGGAGGGTTTGTTCCAACAATAGGGGGATCACACTCCTCAGCCTCCCTGGTAAGGTCTTTTCGGGGGTACTGGAGAGGAGGATCCACCGGATAGTCGAATCTCGGATTCAGGAGGTGCAGTGTGGTTTTCGTCCTGGCCGTGGAACAGTGGACCAGCTCTATACTGTGGAGGGAGGATCCTGGAGGGAGCGTGGGAGTTCGCCCAACCGGTCTACATGTGTTTTGTGGACTTGGAGAAGGCGTTCGACCGTGTCCCTCGGGGACTCTAGTGGGGGGTGCTCCGGGAGTATGGAGTGCCGGACTCCTTGATATGGGCTGTTTGGTCTCTGTATGACCGGTGTCAGAGTTTGGTCCGCATTGCCGGCAGTAAGTCGGACATGTTTCCTGTGAGGGTTGGACTCCGTCAGGGCTGCCCTTTGTCACCGATTCTGTTCATAATTTTTATGGACGGAATTTCTAGGCGCAGCCAGGGCGTTGAGGGGGTCCGGTTTGGCGACCTCGGAATCGGGTCTCTGCTTTTTGCGGACGATGTGGTTCTGTTGGCGTCGTCAGGCCGTGATCTTCAGCTCTCACTGGAGCGGTTCGCAGCCGAGTGTGAAGCGGCTGGGATGACCATCAGCACCTCCAAATCTGAGACCATGGTCTTCGGCCAGAAAAGGGTGGAATGCTCTCTCCGGGTCGGGAATGAGATCCTTCCCCAAGTGGAGGAGTTCAAGTATCTCGGGGTCTTGTTCACTAGTGAGGGACGAATGGAGCAGGAGATTGACAGGCGGATCGGTGCAGCGTCTGCAGTGATGCGGGCTCTGCACCGGCCCGTCGTGGTGAAGAAGGAGCTGAGCCAGAAGGTGAAGAAGGAGCTGAGCCAGAAGGCGAAGCTCTCGATTTACCGGTCAATCTACGTTCCTACCCTCACCTATGGTCACGAACTGTGGGTAGTGACCGAAAGAACGAGATCGCGAATACAAGCGGCCAAAATGAGTTTCCTCCGCAGGGTGTCTGGGCTCTCCCTTAGAGATAGGGTGAGAAGCTCGGTCATCCGGGAGGGGCTCAGAGTAGAACCGCTGCTCCTCCGCATCGAGAGGAGTCAGATGAGGTGGCTCGGGCATCTGGTGAGAATGCCTCCTGGACGCCTCCCTGGTGAGGTGTTCCGGGCCTGTCCCACTGGGAGGAGGCCCCGGGGAAGACCCAGGACACGTTGGAGAGACTATGTTTCTCGGCTGGCCTGGGAACGCCTCGGGGTCCCCCCAGAAGAGCTGGAGGAAGTGGCCGGGGACAGGGACGTCTGGGTCTCTTTGCTCAAGCTGCTGCCCCCGCGACCCGATCCCCGGACCAGCGGAAGATAATGGATGGATGGATGGAATACTGACAAAGAAATAAATGCCCGCTGTACAGTCAAATATTTTCAATTTTGTACTAAAGCTTATAACATGCTCAAATAATTATAAACCACTTACTTGTCTTTGTAGCGTGGATCTAGCATTGTTGCCATGGCATAGAGGGGTACAGTTTCCACATGGTCAAAACGTGTGTGAACCGCATCGAGTAATGTGGCCTTCATGGTTTGAATCCCTCGGTGTTCTTCACTCTCACTGTTCAGAAAGCGTGGCAGGACACGGACAGATGGGATAACATCAGCTGCTGTGGCGGAGGCTGCACTGACCTCGGCTGTCAGCTCTTGAAAGGGTTTAAGAACTGTCGCCATTTTCTCTAGCAGCGACCATTGGTTGCCTGTTAATGTGGCTGGCAGATTGCTGTCGCTATCCGATGCATAGGCCTGCAGTGCCCGCTAACAATGCATCATCTTCGTACTGCTCCATCTGGTCTTAACGTCCTGTTGCAAACGCTTCGGGTCAACATTCAACTCTTCTTCAACATCCTCAAGTTCCGCGTAGGCCTTGGGGGAGTGTTTGAAGTGGGTCACAATTTTTCTCCCGTTGGCGATGGCATCGCTTACAGCTCGCTGTGCCAATAGGCCGTGTTGGACAACGAGCTGTAAGGTGTGCGTAAAACATCCCAGGCTAGGCACTCCAAGCTGATCCATTGCCTTTTTCATATTGGCCGCGTTATCTCTTAAAATGACATGGACCTTCTTTTTGTCAATCTTCCAAGCACGTAGCATATGTTCCATGGCGTCTGTGATGGCATTCGCTGTGTGTGAGCCTCTAAACTCACGCACATGTAAAACAGCTCTCTTTGGGGTGAAGTCCGGCCCAATCCAATGTAAACTTAATAAAGATAAAGGACGGTGATCACAGCTCCATATATCAGTTGTGAAACTAAGATAATTTGCACTCTCTACTTGTTTGGCAATGTAATCTCTAACATCTTTGTGAATCTGGGGGATAGTTTTCTCAAGGATGGAATGACGGCTGGGCATGTTGTACCGTGGTTCCAGGTGCTCGATGGTGCGTCTTAATCCCACTTTACTCACGAGAGATAATGGCTCGTCATCCAGAATGATTTCCTTGGCAATGACTCGTGTTATTCCCTGGGCTTTAGCACTGTTCAGTGGCAGCATGTCACGCTTCGCAAACGTTTCTGCTAGAGTTAGATGTGTTGGACCTTTCTTTTTCTTGTCTTCGGTTTTCTTTAGAAACTCTTCATGTTCTTCATGGTGGTATTTCGCTAAATGCTTGATAAGATTGGTTGTATTGAAATGTCTTACAACTCTACCACCACGCTTGACTTTATTGTGGCAAGTTTTGCACTCCACCTCTTCATCTGTTTCGTCTTTTAGGGTAAAATAATCCCACACAGCTGACATTTTTACCGGTAACTTGGCCGTCTTAATGGTTAGGACACCTGTGGGTTAGGAGATGCTAATGCTCGTGTGTTGAAGGTGTGCTGGAAAATGCGGACCGGATATTAGGGAACAACACAGAAAAAAGTGGAATGGATTATTTAAATCGGTGCGCTGGAAAACACGGACCGGATTTTAAAAAAGAACTGGATCGGCATTTTTCCATGCCGGCCGATACGCATTTTTTTGCAAATATCGGCGGCCGATCCGATCCAAATATCAGATCGGGACAAGCCTAATGGAGCTTACACTATCATGGAGGCATAAAATGGAGCTGAATTAATCACCAGCTAAAATTGCTCCATCGCGATGATAAAACAGCAATAAAATCTTTTTTTAGCTCCAGATGATCTTAATTTCAGATGGTGAAATACTCTGACAGTTAGACCTGAACTCACCTCTCTGAAACTAAAGCTTGAAAGGAACCTAAAATGATCCTTTAAGAAGCCATTAGAGGTGAGAGAAGTGGCTGATAAATGCTTTGACTTCCCCCCAAAGTAACAGTGACCATAAGAATACAGAATCCAATGAATACAGATAAGGAACAGATTCACTTCCGTGTTGTTCTGTGCCTTGTTTCAAGTTGTCTGACGGCATTAATAATCAAAAACAGACGTCATGCCATGTGAGTGACAGCGTTCGGTCTGACGTCTCCGAGCCTGTTAAAGCACAAAAAAACCAAAGCTAGCCAAAGTCACAGGGAGCTAACATGCTAACGCCGACAACGTACCGTGTTTGGGTCCCAGCGCAGTCAGCCTGCGAGTTCAAATGACCGAGAATGACTGAGAAATGCGAAGAAACAACAGCCTGTTTGAAACAGGACTCACGTTGCTTAACCGCTCTCTGAACACCGGAAGTAAACAGCATTCCTTCCGCTAGGTACTTTCAAAATAAAACGTTTCCCGTCACGAACAATCCGACGGGATTTCATTTACTTTCTATAAAGTTTCTATCGTTAGAGTCTTCTACTTCAACAGTAGAAGAGCGCTGTAATATATCCGCTAAATATCCTCCTTTAGCAATCATTTTCCAGAAATAAACAGGCATTTTTCAGCTGTTCAGCAGTTTTATCTTTATCATGTGCCATCTATCCTCCCACCAGCCTTTATTTTAGCTTGTGTAATTCAACAACATTTATGACAGATTTTAAAATCTTGGAAAAAATCTCATTGTGTTCATACAGCATTTACGCGCCGAATACATGTAACCTGGTTTGAATTTAGTGAAGTTGATGTTATTTATACCGTTTCGTACCATCCCTCTTTATTCACATGTTGGCAGAAAAATTAAAAGATCATTTCTGTAATTTCCTGAACATTGCAAACAAAACAGTCAGTATTTGAACACCTTTATTCTTCAACACAACCTGAACCCTCTAAAATAATCTTTCTTATCATTTCTTTAAATCAAATCAAATCAAATCACATTTATTTATATAGCACATTTCATGTACAAACAATTCAAAGTGCTTTACATAAAATAAAAGCATTGCAGCAGGGAGTGGAAGAAGCATTAAAATACATAAAAGAATATAAAGAGAAACAAATAAAATAATTTAAATGAATTTAAAAACAAGCAACAGTCCAGATAAATTAAAAGATATCGTGCAGATTTCATGCATAAACACATGAGAAAAGAAATGTTTTCAACCTGGATTTTAAAATGTCTACATTTGGGGAAAGTTTAATCCCCACTGGCAGTTTGTTCCACTTGTTTGCAGCATAACAGCTAAATGCTGCTTCTCCATGTTTAGTCTGGACTCTGGACTGGACCAGCTGACCTGAGTCCTTGGATCTAAGAGCTCTGCTGGGTTTCTATTCTCTGAACATATCACAGATTGTAAACCATCAGCAGGCTTTTAAAATCTATTCTGTGACTGACTGGAAGCCAGAGTAAAGATTTTAAAGCTGCTGTGATGTGTTCAGATCTCTTAGTCCGGGTTAAAACTCCAGCAGCAGCGTTCTGGATGAGCTGCAGATGTTTAATGCTCTTTTTGGGAAGTCCAGATAAAAGAGGGTTACAGTAATGGAGTCTACTGGAGACGAATGCATGGATGAGTTTCTCCTGGTCTTTTTGGGAGAGGAAACCTTTAATTCTGTTGATGTTTCTGAGGTGGTAAAAAGCTGCATTGGTGACAGCTTTGATGTAGCTGCTGAAAGTCAGATCTGAGTCTATCAACACTCCGAGGTTACCAACTTGGACAGTGATTGTAAGATCCCGAGTCTCAAGATATTTACCAACGCTGACCCTCTTCTCTTTGCTACCAAACAGAATGATCTCAGTTTTGTCTTCATTTAATTGTAGAAAATTCTCTCTCATCCAGGTGTTTACTTCCTCCAGACACTGACACAGTACGTCTGCTGGGCTGCAGTCGTCCGGTGACAGAGACACATAAAGTTGTGTATCGTCTGCATAACTGTGATAATTGATGTTAAAATTCTGCAATATCTGACCCAAAGGGAGCATATACAAGTTAAACAGAAGAGGTCCAAGAATTGACCCCTGGGGGACTCCACAAGTCATGGCCACTCGCTCAGATTCATAGCTGCCAATAGTAACAAAATAACTCCGGCCTTCTAAGTAGGACCTGAACCAGTTAAGGACCGCTCCAGAAAGTCCAACCCAGTTTTCCAGCCTGTGCAACAGGATTCTGTGATCTACAGTATCAAACGCAGCGCTGAGGTCCAACAGAACCAGGACTGAAACATTACCAGAATCAGTGTTCAACCTAATGTCGTTTAACACTTTGACCAGAGCTGTTTCAGTGCTGTGATGACGTCTGAAACCTGATTGAAAGTTATCAAGACTTCCACTTTCATTCAGAAAGTCGTTGAGCTGGTTAAATACAACTTTCTCAATAATCTTGGATATAAAAGAGAGATTAGAGACAGGTCTGTAGTTGTTCATCATAGAGGCGTCTAGAGTTCTCTTCTTTAGGAGTGGCTTAATGGCAGCTGTCTTTAGTGACTTGGGAAAAATGCCTGATGCCAGTGAGCTGTTAACTATTTGTTGGAGATCACTTTCTACTGAGGTAAAAACAGTTTTTAAAAAGTCGGATGGTATTATGTCCAGAGAACAAGTTGTTGATTTCAGCTGCCGAACTGTTTCCTCTAGGATTTTTAAATTAACAATATTAAATTGTGACATAACGTCAGAGTTATTTCTAGGTTTTAGACACAGATTAGTTTTCTTGTTTGTCTGTGTTGCGTGAATGTTTTGTTTAATTATTTTGATTTTTTGGCTAAAAAAGTTGGCAAATTCGTTGCATTGCTCAGTGGAGAGGTTTGGGTTTGACTGTTTAGGAGGATTTGTGAGTTTTTCCACCATAGCAAACAGAGTTGGAGAATTGTTGACATTCTTATTAATCATTTCAGATAAATGCAGCTGTCTGGCCTTGCACAGCTCATTGCTATAACTACGCAGGCTTTGTTTGTACAGCTCATAGTGAATCTGAAACTTTGTTTTCCTCCATTTACGTTCAGCTTTCCTGCATTCTCTTTTCAGGTTTTTGACCATAGTGGTGTTTCTCCATGGGGTTTTCTGTTTGATCAAGGTGCTCTTGATTCTTATCGGTGCAACAGCTTCCGTTACATTCAAAATTTTCAAGTTGAAATGATCCAGCAGTCCTTCAACCGACTCTGCGCTCATTGTTGGTAACATAGCTATGGCCTCCCTAAACTGAGCACTTGTGTTCTCATTAATGTACCTCTTCTTAACTGAGAAGCTGGTTGTTTGAACATTCTGAATGATCAATAAATCGAATAAAATACAAAAATGGTCAGACAAGGCCAAATCAATAACCACAACAGAAGAAATATCAACACCTTTAGAAATTACAAGGTCCAGAATGTGACCTCGAAGGTGGGTAGGTTCTGTTACATGTTGCCACAAACCAGAGCCAGTCTTCCTTCTCAGCAGGCGCGTCACCGTCCCCAGTGGAATGACGCCGGGGAAGGTGGGGACGCGTCCCCGGCACTTTGTCTGACGAGCAGATTTGTCCCCACCACTTTAAAAAAGTAGAGAAAGTGCAAACGCAAACGTGCTTTTGCTAAAAACTATAATTTTATATCATGGCATTCTCCTAACCAAAGACTATTTGATCCGCTCTGCTTTCACTCTCCTTGTATGAATGCGCTTGCGATCATCAGCCCCCATTTCTGAATAGCAACTATGTTGAATCCGCTCCGCTCCCACCAGGCACGGACTGAGCAGTCACGGTCGGTCATCACGCTCCCTCGTCATGCTAAAAAGTTCCTTCTTACTGACCTTTCAATGGCACCTTTTCGCTATTTTTTTTTTTTTTTTTATTCAAGAAAAAAAAACATGTTTTACAATACACATTAAACATTTCGATATTAAACGCCAGGGGACAAAAGAGGTCATAATAAAATATTCAGGTGTTCACAGATATCAACAGTCTTAATCGCTTTCTGATTATTTGAGTATTTAATGGAGGTCATGTACTGCCTGAGCTCACCGAGAAAGGCAAGAATACAAGGTTTTCTTTTCATCAATTTGCATTTATGGATATGAAATTTTTCCATTAAAATAATAAGGTTGATAATAAAAGTTATGTTGGCTTTTTCTTTGGTTTTGTTAATGTCGTGGAGCCCAAACAATACACTCCTCCAAGATAAAATAAACTCATTATCAATGTTGTTAGCGATGAAGTTACAAATATCACTCCACAGTCTTTGTACAATAGGGCAGTGCCAAAATAAATGGGTAACAGTTTCAGTCTGTATAGAACAGAAAGTACATTTCACATCAATGTCTTTTTTGAATCTTTTAACAATGTGCTCATTGGATGGATAAAATCTATGAATTAACTTAAAAGAAACTTCTCTGACTTTATTTGTTAACAGGTATCGGTTGGGTAAGAGCCAGATCTTCTTCCAGTTAGTGTGTTCCAAATATTTGTTCCAGTATGAGACCACGTATGGAATTGTGGTGTAATCCCTTTAAAACAGGAGTCTAATTAGTTTGTTATTTTTACCATTACTGGTCAAACAAGCTTTACCTACTGGGGTGTCTGACAAGGACAACAAGGAGAAATGTTTGGTTTCCACTCTTGGTTGATATCTAAATAACATGCAAACACCAGAAGGGATTGCTCCAAAGACTTTAGCAAAATCTGCAGGTGATACAGGGATATTATATTCAATTCAATTCAATTCATTTTTATTTATATAGCGCCAAATACAACAAATGTCATCTCAAGGCACTTAGATAGTAAGTCCAATTCAAGCCAATTGGAATTCAATTAATTAATAATAATCATAATTCATAAAATAATCCAATTCGTTCATATAGAGCCAATTCAAAAACAATTTCCTAGCTAAGAAAACCAACACATTGCACTGAAAACTTTTTGTTTTTCGGTCCAATCTCCCGGCCTGAGCGGCGTGCCTGAGGCGACTGTGGAGAGAAACGACTCCCTTTTAACAGGAAGAAACCTCTGGCAGAACCAGACTCTGGAAGGGTGGCCATCCGCCTCGACCAGCTGGGGTTTGAGAAGACAGAAAGGGAGGGGGGCCACCGCGACGGCGGCACTGTAACACCATTCAGGATATCTGTTGGAACAGGGAAACACGAGTTAATGACCATAATAATATCACATATACATTAAAGCGGCAGTAGGCAACTTTTTTTTAGTCATATTAGCTTGAACTGTCATGGGATTCTGGAAGTAGAATATTAAATAGGCTGTTTAGGAAAAATAACGAATTCTGTAGCTCCCTCTGAAGCCTGTAATCATGCTTACAAAAACCGAGCGCTCCCGGCTGTTTTTAACCAATCAAGTTAGGGTGGAGGAATCCTACCTGTCAATCACAGCTTGTGCACACGCTGCTGAGCGTGAGTCTTCCCCAGCTTGTGTGCGCTCACACTGGTGTGAACTCACGTGCACAACCTCGTCCACAGAGGGGGAGGGGTTTGGGGGGCGATTCGGAGCTTGTTAGAGGTTGGGGGAGGGACCTGAAAGTTGTATCAGTTCGAATTTTCCGACTTTAGACTCGCAATTTTGAAAACTTGCCTACTGCAGCTTTAAGAGAGTAAAGTGAGGAAAGGTGTGTCAGATGAGGCCCCCCAGCAGTCTAGGCCTATAGCAGCTTAACTATGGGATGTTTCAGGATCACCTGAGCCATCCCTAACTATAAGCTTTATCAAAAAGGAAAGTTTTAAGCCTGGTCTTAAAAGTGGAAAGGGTGTCTGCTTCCCGGACATTTACTGGCAGCTTATTCCACAATAGAGGGGCCTGATAACTGAAGGCTCTGCCTCCCATTCTACTTTTAGAAACTCTGGGAACCTCAAGTAAACCTGCAGTTTGGGAACGAAGTGCTCTGTTAGGAACATATCTTATAATGAGATCTTTAAGATATGATGGAGCTCGGTCATTAAGAGTTTTATATGTAAGGAGAAGAATCTTAAATTCTATTCTGAATTTAACAGGGAGCCAATGAAGAGAAGCTAAAACTGGAGAAATATGATCTCTCCTGTTAGTTCTCGTCAAAACTCTGGCTGCAGCATTTTGGATCAACTGAAGGCTTTTCAGAGAATATGTGGGACAGCCCAATAATAAAGAATTACAGTAGTCCAATCTTGAAGTAACAAATGCATGAACTAGTTTTTCTGCATCACTCTGAGACAGGATGTTCCTGATTTTAACAATATTATGAAGATGAAAGAAGGCAGTCCTAGAAACCTGTTTTATATGCGAGTCAAATGATAAGTTCTGGTCAAAAATAACTCCAAGGTTCCTCACTGTAGAACTAGAAGCCAAGGAAATACCATCTAGAGTAACTATATAGCTAGACAATTTCTCCCTGAAACGCTCAGGTCCAAAGATAACGACTTCAGTTTTGTCTGAATTTAGCAGCAGACAGTTCTGAGTCATCCAGGTCTTTATGTCTTTAAGACATGCTTGTAGTCTGACCAACCTATTGGTTTCATCTGGTTTTATAGATAAGTACAGCTGAGTATCATCAGCATAGCAATGGAAATTTATACCATGCTGTCTAATAATGTTACCTAATGGAAGCATGTATAAAGTAAAAAGAATCGGTCCAAGCACAGAACCCTGGGGAACTCCACGACTTACTCTGGTGTGTGAGGAAGATTCTTCATTTACAAGAACAAACTGAAATCTATCAGATAAATATGATTTAAACCAGCCTAATGCAGTTCCTTTAATCCCAATAACATGTTCAAGTCTGTGTAATAAGATACTGTGATCGACCGTATCAAATGCAGCACTGAGATCCAACAGGACAAGCACAGACACAAGTCCGCTATCAGAGGCTAAGAGGAGATCATTGGTAACTTTCAGCAGTGCAGTTTCTGTGCTATGATGCACTCTGAATCCTGACTGAAACTCTTCAAACAGATTATTTCTGTGTAAATGATCACAAAGCTGAGCTGCAAGTATTTTTTCAAGAACTTTAGACATAAAAGGGAGATTGGATATAGGTCTATAATGAGCCAACACTTCTGAATCAAGAGTAGGTTTTTTAAGTAAAGGTTTAATTACAGCAACCTTAAAAGTCTGAGGTACATATCCTGTCAACAAAGACAGATTGATCAAATCCAATATGGAAGTGTCAATTAATGGGAAAACCTCCTTGAACAGTCTGGTTGGGATTGGGTCTAAAACACAAGTTGATGGTTTAGAAGAGACTATTGCTGTTGTTAGTTCAGAGAGATCAACTGGGCAGAAGCCGTCTAAATACAAATCAGGTTCTAAAGATACTTCTAAAGCTGCTGTACTTGATGATACATCACTGATAATAGTGGGAAGGACTCCATCAATCTTCTCTCTGATAGAAACAATTTTACTAATAAAGAAGCTCATGAAATCATCACTGCTGAGAGTTAAAGGAATAACTGGCTCAGCAGAGCTCAGACTCTTAGTCAGACTGGCTACAGTGCTGAAAAGAAACCTGGGATTATTCTTATTCTCTTCTATCAATGATGAATAATAAGCAGTTCTAGCTTTACGAAGGGCTTTCTTATACGTTATTAAACTATCTTTCCAGACTAACTGAGACTCTTCTAAATTAGAGGAACGCCACTGTCTCTCCAGCTTTCTTGCAGTCTGCTTTAAAGCACGCAGCTGTGAATTATACCAAGGAGCCAACCTCTTCTGACTGATTACCTTCCTTTTCAGAGGGGCAACATTGTCCAGTGCTGTACGCATTGAAACTATAGTGCTGTCAACAAGAGAGTCAAATGCTGCTGGAGTAAAGTTTATGTAGTCGTCCTCTGTCATATCTGCACATGGCAGTGAAGAAAAGGATGATGGAATTAATTCTTTAAATCTGGTTACAGCATCCTCTGATAGACACCTTCTATATGTAAATTTCTTCTCAGAAACTGTATAGTCAAGTAATGTAAACTCAAAGGTTATGAGAAAATGGTCAGAAAAGACAGGGTTATGAGGGAACACTGTTAACTGTTCACTCTCAATGCCATAAGTCAGAACAAGATCAAGGGTGTGATTAAGGCAGTGAGTCGGTCTGTGTACACTCTGAGAAAATCCAATAGAGTCCAATATAGAATTAAAGTTCATATTCAGGCTGTCATTTTCAACATCTACATGAATATTAAAGTCACCCACTACAATGACTTTATCTGTACTCAGCACTAACTGGGATAAAAACTCTGAGAATTCAGACAGAAACTCAGAATAAGGGCCAGGTGGAGGATACACAACAACAAAAACAAGAGGTTTCTGGGATTTCCACTTTGCGTGGTAAAAACTGAGAATCAGAGATTCAAAAGAGCTAAAACTAATCTTGGGTCTGGGACTGATGAGTAACCCTGATCTGAAAATAGCTGCCACTCCTCCTCCTCTGCCTGTGGTTCGAGGAACGTGAACATTTAAACAGTCACAGGGAGTTGCTTCATTAATGCTAACATGATCCTCCTGCTGCAGCCAGGTTTCTGTAAGACAAAATATATCAATATGATGATCACAAATCAACTCATTCACTAACAGAGACTTGGAAAGGAGAGATCTGATATTCAGCAAACCACATTTAATAGTTTGATGTTTTTGTTTAGTTAAAGTTTTTGTTTTAATAATTTCTTTTTGCACAAGAGGATTTGCTCCTTTTGTGTTAATTGATTGGGTGGGTAGCAGCAGGTGGGAAGCTGCAGAGAAGTGTGTAAGACTACAACTCTGCATCCTGGTCTGAGCCCTGGGTTGTCATGTTTTAGGGTGGCAAATAAATTCATCCATATTTCTAGAAATGAGAGCTGCTCCTTCCAAAGTGGGATGGATGCCGTCTCTCCTCATCAGACCAGGTTTTCTCCAGAAAGATTGCCAATTATCTATGTAGCCCACGTTATTTGCTGGACACCATCTAGACAACCAGCGATTGTAGGACGACATGCGACTAAACATGTCATCACTGGTCAGATTTGGCAGGGGTCCAGAGAAAACTACGGAATCCGACATTGTTTTGGCAAAATCACACACCGATGCAACATTAATTTTAGTGACCTCCGATTGGCGTAACCGGGTGTCATTAACGCCGACGTGAATAACTATTTTACCATATTTACGTTTATCCTTAGCCAGCAGTTTTAAATAGGATTCTATGTCGCCCGCTCTGGCCCCTGGAATGCATTTGACTATGGCCGCTGGTGCCTCTAATGCCACGTTTCTGACTATGGAGCTGCCAATTACCAGGGTTTTGTCCTCAGCGGGTGTGTCACTGAGTGGGGAAAATCTGTTAGAAGCGTGGACAGGTCGATGGTGAACAACGGGCTTGACTTTAGAGCTATGCCTCTTCCTGACAGTCACCCAGCCACGATGTAATCCTGGCTGCTCAGGTTCTGCTAGGGGAAGGCTAATGGAGCTAGCTACGCTAGTTGGCTCCACACTGGCAAAAGGGGCCTGGCTCGCTATCGGTTGATTTTCAACAGTGCAGAGCCGAGCTTCCAATTCAGATAACCTCGCCTCCAAAACTACAAAAAGACTACATTTGTTACATGTACCATTATCGCTAAAGGAGGCAGAGGAGTAACTAAACATCTGACACACGGAGCAGGTGAAAGCAGGAGAAGGAGGAAGAGAACCGGTAGCCATGCTACGCTAGAGAACCAGACACACCGCTAAAAAGTGAGAATAAAGATTAAAGATCTGTAGGAGTGTGTTAGAACAGAATGGTAAGCTATAGAGTTTAACTATGCAAAATTGTGTAAGTTATAGATCGAAATAAAGTGATTATCAGTACTCCAAGCGGAGCAAGAAATTCCACAGTGCACAAGCAAGGTAACAGGAAGTGATGCAACACGTCTTACCGCAAAGCGTCACAGCGTCCATCCCTGTTGAATAATTGAGCCACATGAACAATGTTATTTTTAAACCAATACTCAATAAAAAGGGATTTGTGTTTAAACAGAATGTCCTTGTTGTTCCATATATAATAATTATGAGGTGAGAAATTATGCTTGAAAATAAGGGACCATGAGAGGAAGGCCTGCCGGTGGAAGGCTGACAATTTTACTGGTATTTTTTCAAAATTGTAGTTACATACTAAAAAAAAGTTTAGACCACCCATTTTTGACAGAATGTGAAAAGGAATAACATTCCAAATAGCATTAGGGTTCCTAAAAAATTGTTTCAACCAGTTTATCTTAAAAGTGTTGTTTAAGGTACAGAAATCTAGATAATTGAGCCCACCATTTTCATAGTCGTTCATCAGAACAGATTTCTTCACATGGTGTGTTCTATTTTTCCACAGGAAATTGAGAAGCAGTTTGTCAATCTGAGAGATACTTTTAGTGTCCACATAGAGAGATAAAGATGCATATATCAAGCGTGACAATCCTTCTGCCTTCAAAAGTAAAACTCTACCTCTAAGGGAAAGATCCCGTAAAAGCCACTGGTTTAACCTTTTTTGAGTTCTTTGAATTATAGGATTAAAGTTCGATGAAGTTCTTTTTTGTTGGTCCTTGATAATTGTGATACCTAAGTATACAATTTCATCTTTAACTGGGATTCCATAGATGGAAGATTTTGAACAATTCTTAATGGATATAATCTCACATTTATTGATGTTGAGACTTAAACCAGAGGCCTTGGAAAACTCTTTTATGGTATTTATTGCAGTGGAGACTTGGTTTTCAGTTGGGTGATGGTAAGTTCTCTGCCTATAATATTAATACCTTTCACCTCACTCGATTTGATGTGATCAGCCAAAAGTTGAGCCACAAGTAAAAACAGGTATGGTGAAGCAGGGCACCCTTGCCTAATGCCTCTAGATATATTGAATCTAGGGGACATGCCACATGTTAGTTTAATTGAGCTGTTACTTTTATGGTATAGACTTTTGATCGCTGAGGAAAAAAAATTGCCAAAGCCAAATTTCTTAAGGGATTGTAGAATGAATGGATGTTCGACGGTATCAAAAGCTTTGTAGAAATCTACAAACAGTATAAATCCATAATTTTCTACCATATCTGGATAATCCAAAATGTCTAGGACTCGCCTGACATTATTCGCAATATGCCTCTTGTTCATAAAGCCTGATTGTGTTTCCTCTATGATAGAGTCTAAAACTGATTTTAATCTTGATGCCAATAAGTGAGCTAATATTTTGTAATCGTTATTTAGTAGGCATATCGGTCGCCAATTGTCTAGGAGTAGATGGTCTTTTTTCGGTTTGGGTATTAAAACAGTAATTCCTTGGGTCAGTGTGGTGGGAAGAGATTCATTAGAAATACATTCTATAAAGACTTTATGTAAAAAGGGAGTCAGTTCCTCAATAAAAGATTTATAAAACTCAGCTGTTAGTTCATCAGACCCTGGAGATTTATTGTTTTTGAGATGATTAATAGCCTGCTGTACTTCTTGAGGAGATATAGGCCTGTCACAGGAATCTTTATCTGCTTCACCTATAATTTTAACTGATATTGGATTTAGAAAATTATCAGCAGCAGTTTAGCAGAATTTAGAACTATACAGGTCTTTATAAAAATTCGAGCAAAAGTCTGCAATTTTATGATAGTCTTCCATAACAGCACCCTTAATACTTAACTTACTAATGTTATTGTTAGTGAAGTGATGTTTTTCAAGGTTAAAGAAGTAATGTGTATTTTGTTCCCCTTATTCTAACCACTTAGAACGAGACCTGATAGAAGCACCCTTTGCTTTTTTGCGATATAATTCGTCAAGTCTAGATTGTGAGAATGCTAGCTCTTCTTTTTCTACCTCTGTTAAGGAGTCAGGGTCTTTGCTAGATAAGTTAGTTATGCTTAAGACAGTTTTTAATTCTTCTGCTTTCCTGGCTTTGACAACTTCAGCACCACTCTTTCTTAAAAATAGTCCTATCTCATATTTAAGGAGTTCCCTGTTAGTTCCAAAAGTGTTTTCCTTAATTGCTTTGGACCAATAAACTGAGATTAAATCCCTTATCTTTTTTTTATTTTCAACATTTTGTAGTATAGAGCAGTTGAGTTTCCAGTAACTATAATGAGTGACAGGAGTTGAACCATTGGAGAAATTAAAAGAAATGTATATAGCTTTATGGTCAGTCAACGGCGTTGGGCAGATGCGAACATCTATATTATTTTTGTCCAAAATGAAGGCTAGCCGCAAATTCAACATGGCAGACTCACCAGGTGTTGGCAATCGCTCATCAACTTCCAGGTGTTGGCAATCGCTCATCAACCATTCAGATCCACATATAAGGCGCTCCTGCATGGGGCTTTACCGGTTCATCGGCAAGCTGCATGTATTAGCTCTCGCTTGTTGGTCAACCCCACAGGATTATCATGTCTGACTCGGATTCTGACGCCGCTCAGAGGCCTCCGAGCAGTCATTCTGGCATTTCCAAACCTGCTTTACCCGCTCCCTTTCGTCGGAGCGCCCGGCTCGCTCCTCTCTCTGCTGCCGGCTCTTCAGCATCTGTTCTCCGGTCCAAGAGCATCCACCCAGCCGATGGCCTCGGCTCCGATCAGCTCGCTTCTTTGGCAGAGCTTCTCCAAACCGGCGATTCATCCTCTCCTTCCCCACCCACAGCTGGTAAGGTCCAAGAAGCGATCCCCGCCTCCGGCTAAGCGAAGCCGAGGCCGTCCCAGCCCTGCGGTTCCTCCGCTCCAGCTGCGGGGCCCACCTCAGCCGCGAGCCGCTCGGATTATTCCGCCCCGGTTGGTTCTCCGCTGGCTTCGACTTCTGCCCTTCTGCCCCCCTCCTCGCTTCCCGATCTGTCTTCAGCTCTGCCTCCCCTGGACGCCCAGCAGCTCACGGCAGCTCTCATCTCCTCCATGGATATATTGCAACAATCCATCGCAGCTCTCTCCACACACCTCCTGCCCGCCGCACCTGCTAGCCGCACAGCCCCCCTCCGACTTCTTCGGTGCAGCCGAATCAACAGGCTTCTCAACTTCTCCAGGGTGCGTTTTCCCTCGCCGAAGCTCGCCCCGGCTCATCACAGGGTAAGATGCGGGACTCTGTCTCTGTTGTTTTAACATGCCTCACCTGGTCTCCCTGTTTGCTTCCTCATGCTAGGCCGTCGGCCACAGTAGCGCCCTCTGTCCCTCCATTCCGTTAAGCCCGCCCCCTCCGCTCCCCCAGCTGATCACCGTACAGGTAACAGCCCGGCTAGCTCAGTCGGTAGAGCACGAGACTGGCAACCTCAGGGTCGTGGTTTCGAGCCCTACGTTGGGCGTAGCAGTATCATCAACAGATGTTTGCACTTAAGTCAAAGTTCAGCTCTGTTACCACCATCACAGCATCCGCAGTGGTGCCTCTTTGAATGATCACAAAAAATGATGTCGTGCTAACAAGGACCATTTATTTCTTAGTCTAACGAAATGATGTTGCAGCCCAAAGCCAGCCAAGAAATGACCAAACTGTTGGGTAAGGCATAACATATGATCAGCATGTAAAGATGTTGGTGACACCATGTTTCATAAGTGTTGCAGCTCAACTATGATAGATATTAACTTGTAATGATATTGACTAAATCAGACCAGGAAGAGAAAAGATGACCGGAATATCGATAACGATGGAACTGACTATGATGTTGACTCTGATGTGAAAACAGTTGTGTGCGTATTAAGTGAGAAATGCAGGCGTATTTTCTCTTGCTGTCTGGAAGGCAGAACTTTACAATTGGAGGAAATGTCTTATTACCTCATACGGTCTTCACATTGCATTTCCCACAAGGGAAGTCAGGGCTGTGCTGTGACACAATACGTTTGGTATGTGGATATGTTGCAGACCACATAAAGATCCTTCAGCGTGGCAACATGTACACAGCTACACCACTGCATTCAAATGTATAGAGGAGCTCCTCGAACAGCTAGCTGCGATTGTGAGTGCAGCCTTGAGATGAAATGGCTGTCACTGGGGCCGCTGTTGGCGTTGTTAGGATTATGGCGGCAGCACATTTGTTTTAGTGTTCATGACATGCAACAGCTCGACGCAAAGCGACGGCTGCTGCAATGCAGCATTACAGCTGCCGTGTTCTGGAGCAGCATAAACTGTTACAGCTGGACATAACCACAGCAGTAGTCATCACAGCGAGAGACTGCGCTCACATACCTGCTCTGCTGTGCTCTGCTCTGGTCTCCAGTGCTCTGCTCGGCTGTGCTCTGCAGTGCCCTGCTGTGCCCGGTTCTGCGCTGTGTGCTCTGCTCTGCTGAGCCCTGCTCTGCTCTGCCCTGCTGTGCTCTGCTGTACCCTGCTCTGTCCGGCTCTGCTCTGCTGTGCCCGGCTCTGCTCTGTTCTCCCGTGCTCTGCTGTGCCCGGTTCTGCGCTGTGTGCCCAGCTCTGCTCTGCAGTGCCCTGCGGTGCCCTGCTGTAGCCGGCTCTGCTCTGTTCTCCCGTGCCCTGCTCTGCTGTGCCCGGTTCTGCGCTGTGCTGTGCCCGGTTCTGCGCTGTGTGCCCTGCTCTGCAGTGCCCTGCGGTGCCCTGCTGTAGCCGGCTCTGCTCTGTTCTCCCGTGGCCTGCTCTGCTGTGCCCGGTTCTGCGCTGTGCTGTGCCCGGTTCTGCGCTGTGTGCCCTGCGCTGCAGTGCCCTACTCTGCTGTAGCCGGCTCTGCTCTGTTCTCCCGTGCCCTGCTCTGCTGTGCCCGGTTCTGCGCTGTGTGCCCTGCTCTGCAGTGCTATGCTCCTTGGCACTGCCTCAAGCCCTGCTGCCCCGTTAGACAGGGCTTTAATCTTTACTGCTGGCAGCTGCTCGAATGTTGTGACGCTTCTGCCTCTTGCACAAGGCCACACTGATCTGCGGGACATTTGCAGACTATCGTGCCGCATGATAGATTTTGTTATTAGTTGTTTTTAAACCGACGCCACCGTATTCTCAATCAGCCGCTCCCAAGGCAGTGTGACAGCAGTCATCTCTCATTGTGTCTGGGCGCACCTCACACAGCTACTTTCGTCCCAGATCAATGAAATATTGTTTTTAAAAGATTTTAGCCACTCGGAGCTACTCCGGACATTAGTTTCGGATTGGGGCAGCTACCTCCGCAGCCGTCCAGGGTGTTCCTGAGGCATCTCTCCAACAGCTCAGTCGCTGGTCTTCGGCAGCCTACTCCTCCTGCCTCCGTCCAGACCTTCAATCCGTGCTTGCTGCTCAGCGCTCGCTCAGCTTATAGGTAAGCTCTCGCAACTACTGGTGGTGGAGTCCTTCAGCTCTAATTGTCGCTTCTCTCTGGCAGCACTATCTCTTTGGCAGAAAAAGGGGGCTTTCGATCTCTATGGCAAATCAAGTGAGCTCACTCTCCCTGTTCTCGCACTTCCCCTGCAGCCCAGGCGGGCTCACTGTTCCTGCCGCAGCCCAGGCGGGCTCACTCTCTCTTTCTCTCTGTCCACAGGCAGCCCAGGCGGGCTCAATCTGCTGCAGCCAGGCGGGCTCACTCTCACGTTCTCTCTCCTCAGGCAGCCCAGGCGGGCTCAATCTCACGTTCTCTCTCCTCAGGCAGCCCAGGCGGGCTCAATCTGCTGCAGCCCAGGCGGGCTCAATCTGCTGCAGCCCAGGCGGGCTCAATCTGCTGCAGCCCAGGCGGGCTCAATCTGCTGCAGCCCAGGCGGGCTCAATCTGCTGCAGCCCAGGCGGGCTCACTCTCACGTTCTCTCTCCGCAGGCAGCCCAGGTGGGCTCAATCCACGGCAGCCCAGGCGGGCTCAATCTCACGTTCTCTCTCCTCAGGCAGCCCAGGCGGGCTCAGTCTGCTGCAGCCCAGGCGGGTTTAATCTCCCTTTCTCTTTCTCCTCAGGCGGGCTCAAATCTACTGCAGCCCTGGCGGGCTCAATCTACTGCAGCCAGGCGGGCTCACTCTTACATTCTCTCTCTCCTCAGGCAGCCCAGGCGGGCTCAATCTGCTGCAGCCAGGCGGGCTCACTCTCACGTTCTCTCTCTCCGCAGGCAGCCCAGGTGGGCTCAATCCACGGCAGCCAGGCGGGCTCACTCTCACGTTCTCTCTCTCCTCAGGCAGCCCAGGCGGGCTCAATCTGCTGCAGCCCAGGCGGGCTCAATCTGCTGCAGCCCAGGCGGGCTCAATCTGCTGCAGCCCAGGCGGGCTTAATCTCCCTTTCTCTTTCTCCTCAGGCAGCCCTGGTGGGCTCACTCTTACGTTCTCTCTCTCCTCAGGCAGCCCAGGCGGGCTCACTCTTACGTTCTCTCTCTCCTCAGGCAGCCCAGGCGGGCTCAGTCTGCTGCAGCCCAGGCGGGCTCAATCTACTGCAGCCAGGCGGGCTCACTCTTACATTCTCTCTCTCCGCAGGCAGCCCAGGCGGGCTCAATCTGCTGCAGCCAGGCGGGCTCACTCTCACGTTCTCTCTCTCCGCAGGCAGCCCAGGTGGGCTCAATCCACGGCAGCCCAGGCGGGCTCAATCTGCTGCAGCCAGGCGGGCTCACTCTCACGTTCTCTCTCTCCGCAGGCAGCCCAGGTGGGCTCAATCCACGGCAGCCCAGGCGGGCTTAATCTGCTGCAGCCAGGCGGGCTCACTCTCACGTTCTCTCTCTCCTCAGGCAGCCCAGGCGGGCTCACTCTTACGTTCTCTCTCCTCAGGCAGCCCAGGCGGGCTCAATCTACTGCAGCCCAGGCGGGCTCACTCTTACATTCTCTCTCTCCGCAGGCAGCCCAGGCGGGCTCAATCTGCTGCAGCCCAGGCGGGCTCAATCTGCTGCAGCCCAGGCGGGCTCAATCTGCTGCAGCCCAGGCGGGCTCAATCTGCTGCAGCCCAGGCGGGCTCAATCTGCTGCAGCCCAGGCGGGCTCAATCTGCTGCAGCCCAGGCGGGCTCAATCTGCTGCAGCCCAGGCGGGCTCACTCTCACGTTCTCTCTCTCCGCAGGCAGCCCAGGTGGGCTCAATCCATGGCAGCCAGGCGGGCTCACTCTCACGTTCTCTCTCTCCTCAGGCAGCCCAGGCGGGCTCAGTCTGCTGCAGCCCAGGCGGGTTTAATCTCCCTTTCTCTTTCTCCTCAGGCGGGCTCAATCTACTGCAGCCCTGGCGGGCTCAATCTACTGCAGCCAGGCGGGCTCACTCTTACATTCTCTCTCTCCGCAGGCAGCCCAGGCGGGCTCAATCTGCTGCAGCCAGGCGGGCTCACTCTCACGTTCTCTCTCTCCGCAGGCAGCCCAGGCGGGCTCAATCTGCTGCAGCCCAGGCGGGCTCAATCTGCTGCAGCCCAGGCGGGCTCAATCTGCTGCAGCCCAGGCGGGCTCAATCTGCTGCAGCCCAGGCGGGCTCAATCTGCCTTTCTCTTTCTCCTCAGGCAGCCCAGGCGGGCTCAATCTGCTGCAGCCCAGGCGGGCTCAATCTGCCTTTCTCTTTCTCCTCAGGCAGCCCAGGCGGGCTCAATCTCCCTTTCTCTTTCTCCTCAGGCAGCCCAGGCGGGCTCAATCTCCCTTTCTCTTTCTCCTCAGGCAGCCCAGGCGGGCTCAATCTCCCTTTCTCTTTCTCCTCAGGCAGCCCAGGCGGGCTCAATCTGCTGCAGCCCAGGCGGGCTCAATCTGCTGCAGCCCTCTCTCTCCTCAGGCAGCCCAGGCGGGCTCACTCTGCTGCTCTCTCTCTCTCCTCAGGCAGCCCAGGCGGGCTCACTCTGCTGCTCTCTCTCTCTCCTCAGGCAGCCCAGGCGGGCTCACTCTGCTGCTCTCTCTCTCTCCTCAGGCAGCCCAGGCGGGCTCACTCTGCTGCTCTCTCTCTCTCCTCAGGCAGCCCTGGCGGGCTCAATCTGCTGCAGCCCAGGCGGGCTCACTCTCACGTTCGCTCTCTCCGCAGGCAGCCCAGGTGGGCTCAATCCACGGCAGCCAGGCGGGCTCACTCTTACGTTCTCTCTCTCCTCAGGCAGCCCAGGCGGGCTCAGAATACCGCAGCCAGGCGGGCTCACTCTCTCGTTCTTTCTCTCCTCAGGCAGCCCAGGCGGGCTCTCTTCTTTTTTGGAGGGTGGGCAACTCTTCTCACAGGCTCCTTCATCACCTTGCAGCCAGTCCCTCACCAGCTCGGCCCCGGCTCAGTTTTTGGGGGGAAGATATTCAGCATCTATCTCCCTATGCCGGACTTGCAAGCTCACAGCGGTTCAGCTTGCATGTCCTCCGCCGGGGCCCGAGCGCCAAAGAAATATTGACAATAAACCTTGCAATTGTTTCCTATCTCTCCGTCTGAGTCTCTCCAGGTTGAAATGTCAGATATAAGCCAATAGTCCAAACGAGACTGTCTAGAGCCAGATTTATTACTCCAGGTGTATATTCTACTATTAGGGTTCTTCTGTCTCCATATATCAACTAGATTGTACCTTTCTATGAAGTCAGTTAGCTTAGAATCTGCTCTAGTTTGTTGAGAAGGTGGCATTTTGTCTAAAGAGTCATCCAAAATATTATTGAAATCCCCACCTAGTATTAAAAATGCATTTGGGAATCTAATCAGCCAACTTGCAAGAATATGATCTAACGCTTGCATTAGAGTTTAATTTTCTTTTTTTGTGTTGTAACCATAAATATTGGAAATAATATAGATTGAGTCATTATGTTTAATGGTTTGGCAAATGAAGTGACCGTTAGGATCACATTCTGTGATCAGAACATTACCTTTAAAACAGTTGTTTAAAGTAGCAACCCCAGCAGAACGCTCTGTTCCATGGGAGAGCCAAATAGTGTTACCCCATTGTGATCTCCAGAAGTTTATATTGTCCACAGTAGAGTGAGACTCTTGAAAGAAGAAAAAATCTGATTTGAACTGTTTTGCAAAAAGAAATGAAGCCTTTCTCTTAATGTTATTGCGTAACCCCCTGGGGTTTAGTGAAACAAGTGAGAACATGAATGAACAAACAAAAGGAACAATATGTAATAGGAAAAATGTAACCAAAACTTAAAGTCTTATGTTACAGAATATTGTTGAAAAGTAAAAAGTATTTATTGGGAAAACAACATTACCTCTTTATATAAAAGTAAACAAATCTTTATAAAAGTGCAAATTCCAATCAAAATCAAAAGGTAGGTAAATAACTTAACAACAACAAAAAGACTGAACCCTTTTTAGACCAGTAGGCATATTACCTGATATTTAAGTGGAACAGGGAATGTCAAGGAACTTGAGAAATTGTGAACATCTCGTATATGACAATTAGACAACCCTGCGTTTATAAGGACTGAGAAAAAGGCACTTATTCAAACCTAGGCATCTTCAATTTGACATATCAAGGGAGAATTTCTGACCCATTTATGTAGCCTTTACCTCCTACAAAGTAGGCTGTTTTCCCTTCATCCCGAGCTTTCTTTATAGAGGGCCACAGCTTTTCTCTGTTCTCTCTGTCCTCTTGAGTTAAGTCCTCTGCGAAGCGTAGGCCCTTATTCTGGAGAAAGGAGCTGCTTTTTGCCGCTTTCCAGACTGCATCCCTAAATCTTCGGGAGATGAATCTCATGATAACCCCTCATGGTTTCATGTCATCCTGTCGAGGTTTTCCTACTCGGTGCGCAACATCTACAGCGTCAGCAAGCTTCACCTTTTCCTCCGGTAGAACCGCCTGGCCTACGCTGATCACTCGTGCCCGTACATCCTCCTCCCTGGTTTCTGGCAAGCCATGTAGCCGCAGATTCCACCGCCGACTGTAGCGTTCCAATTCGGACACCCGGTTGGAAGTTTTTTGAGCATCGTTTTCTGTTCTTTCTACTCTTCTTTCGATGTGTATCACCTTTTCATCCAGTGCTTTAATTTCTCCGCGGACAGACGCCATCATTTTTTCGAGGGTGTCGCTTCTGCTATTGATGAGTTCAGCCAGGGATTGAACAGCATCATCAGACCCGAGCGCATATTCTTTATGCGGCTGGATTAGGGTGGGTTTCTTCGAAAGTGGGGGCTTACTTGGAGTGACCGGTAAGAGTGGGAATTCGTCCTCACAGAGTGTCTGTAGGTTGCACTCCATACTGTTTTCATAGTCATGGTCACTAGCTTCGAGGCTAGCCTTAGCCTCCTGGCTGGATGTGCTATGTCGCTTTTGTCCGATTTTTTTCGACATTCTGATTGGGTTAGCCTTAGTTTTGCACTACACTTGGCTTGATAGGTCACTGGTGGATTGTGCCAGCTATTTCAACAGAAGATAGACGGTCAAAAAAAAACTTTGTAGAAGTTTGGTGCTGAGAGCTCGATAACTTGGTACCGCTTACGCCGCCATCTTGCCGGAACCCCCCTTTTTGCTATTTATACCACTGAAATCGCTATACATTACATACTGACGGTGGGACCTTGATGATGTGTTTTATTATGGTTAATTTACATTACATTATTTTATTTTATCTGAATATATCTTCGTACGATGTAAAAATGTTTAAAATAAAAGAAATGTATATCTCTCTATATTTTGTATGTGTTTGAGACAACTGGAGTAAAGCACTGCCTTGTGGGAATTTCATTTACCCGGCTCCCGCCAAAAAAAACATAGAACGTAGAAGATTCAACATTCTGTAGCTTGTTGGTCAAAGTAAGAGATAAACGGGGACGGTAGATGTCACGGATGGATTACTTACAACAATTTTAAAAAATGAATCAAGGACCAGGAGGAGGTATTAAACGACAGAAGGGGGGAGCGGAGAAAAAGAGGGACAAATTGAACAGATTTGTCTCTGCAATCGCCAAGAAATACGTTCACAATGGGATAGCAACTACACAAATATGAATATTAACAAGATGTGTTGCACAGACGCTACGAACAAGACAAGGTAGGGGCCGAAGGATTTCCACTAATCATTGGGGGGGGGCGGCTTTTGGCAAATGCTGGTCTACTTGTGGTTGCAAAATGCCAGGCCGTTTTTTTACCCCAGTCCGTCACTGGCTCCCACACACTGCGCTTGCGGTCTGCAGTCTGTTACAGTGTCACGAGTGATGAAAGACGTCGCTGGTGTTGCAGGTGAAGATTTGTCAGTGTTTATGATGCATATCAGGTGAGATAGACAATGAATGAAAACTTATTTCATAGAGGGGTTGCTGCTCGTTCACTCTTGCCCGTCGTTTCATAGCCTGGCAATGTTTGAAAACTTTTTCAGGGCAAGGGCTGTTTGTAGCCAGGCTACGTCTCCTGATGCGCTCTTGCTTGGTCGAGGTTTGTCTGAGATTTGTTGGTGTGTCAAGGGCTGTGTTATAACCGAACAGGATGTTTCCGACGGCCTAAACAAGACCGCGCAGATGGCTTTTAACTTTTAATATGGGGACAATATGGCATCAATACGCATCATCTAATGCAATGCCTATTATTTATCATGAAACCTCAATTCGGAAGTAATGGACCTAGCTTGTACCCAGCACTTTTCAAACCTTACTCAGGTTTATGGTAATTGTCCCCAGCACTTCTGAAATCAAACTGACGCCCATGCTTCTCAGAATATCAAAAGACCCTGTGTGGACAATGATCCTCGTGCCATCTGGATGAATGGTCGGCAAAATATCTATCACTTCCCTGACTGATGTATCAGAAAAAGTTATATTTTCCGTCTTTGCCATTCTGACATGCTGTGTTATAGAGTCCCTGATTAGAATGGTGCCTATTGCTTTTTGTGTGGAGGTGTGCATCGCTTCTGTAGTCCTCACCTTGGTTGTGGGATTTGGGATTCTCCTGATGATCTGGTTAGCCCTTGGCTGAGGTTTGGAGCCATTTCTCTTGTTTGTCTTCATGTTTGGGTTACATTCATCATCACACACTCTATTTGAAATCAACGGATCGTATTTATTATGCAATAGAACTTCAGGTGGCGGAGTGAGTGCTGGAGGTTTAGGTTTGGTGCTGGGTTTACCTCTGCGACGGACAACATGAGACCAGATCCTGGCTGGGGTTGATGATTTGGGTTTTGCACCAACACTGTTCCAGTGGGAGATGTCAGTCGGACTGTCCGGTTTGGAAGCTTCACCAGATATTCCAGTGTCATTTGGACACATCCAGGGAAGTGTGTCAGCCAGGGCTGCAGTGTGAGATTCCACATCAGCTGTGATCCCGTGTAGAAAGATCCGAGTTAGTCCTTTGGTACATGAAGGCTCCACAGCCTGCACATGAGCTACAATAGAGTCAATGAATTTCTCGTTGTTACGAATGTCTTGCAGCGTTTCAATCCTCTTCTCGAGCTGTGTTATCCTAACAGAGAGTAGCTCACTGATACTGCAGGGTGAGGAGAGATTGTTCTGTCCGATTCTCTTTGTAAACAGGAGGGCTAGTACCGTTTACAAATATACAATTAAAAGAATAAAAGAATAAAATTTATATCCAAGACTTGTGGAAAGAAGTAGAATGATTTAAAAGCGAATAAAGCTGTAAGCAGCAGGAGGATATGAGAGGCCATTTAGGACTTAACTATTGAGATACTCTCACACTCACTACTGAGACACTCTCACACATACTAATGAAACACTCTCACACTCACTACTGAGACACTATAACACATACTAATGAAACACTCTCACACTCACTACTGAGACACTATAACACATACTAATGAAATACTCTCACACTCACTACTGAGACACTCTCACACATACTAATGAAACACTCTCACACTCACTACTGAGACTCTCACACATACTAATGAAACACTCTCACACTCACTACTGAGACACTCTCACACATACTAATGAAACACTCTCACACTCACTACTGAGACACTATAACACATACTAATGAAATACTCTCACACTCACTACTGAGACACTCTCACACATACTAATGAAACACTCTCACACTCACTACTGAGACACTCTCACACATACTAATGAAACACTCTCACACTCACTACTGAGACACTCTCACACATACTAATGAAACACTCTCACACTCACTACTGAGACACTCTCACACATACTAATGAAACACTCTCACACTCACTACTGAGACACTCTCACACATACTAATGAAACACTCTCACACTCACTACTGAGACACTCTCACACATACTAATGAAACACTCTCACACTCACTACTGAGACACTCTCACACATACTAATGAAACACTCTCACACTCACTACTGAGACACTATAACACATACTAATGAAACACTCTCACACTCACTACTGAGACACTCTCACACATACTAATGAAACACTCTCACACTCACTACTGAGACTCTCACACATACTAATGAAACACTCTCACACTCTCACACACACACACACACACACACACACACACACACACACACACACACACACATATATATATAAATAAACACTAATATATGATAGAGAAGCAGATTGTGTACTACTCAGCTATTTTATTAAGTTGAAAAATGAAGAAATAATACATTATACATATAAGATAAAACACAATAGACAGAAGTTATATATCAGAAAAAATAATATCTATATCTACATATATCTCAGAAGAAATGAAAATCTATATCAGGATTGATTCAAATTGTCTTTATTAGATTTCTCAGAATCTGCCGGACGACAAACCCTGCGATGTAGACCAGAGCTATTTCCACCAGAGCACCAAACCTAGTGGGAAGATGGCTCATAGACATTCCCTCCTCAAAGCAACTTCCTACTTCTTCCTCATATCTTTGTCTTTGGGAAACCTTGAAAATAAAAACGTGAGATTCGACAAAGTCAACACAAAAACATTTTAAAAAGGAGGTCAAGCTTATTTTCTTCCTTCTTCTTCCATCAAATTTCTTAAGAGGGTTCAGGTCAACAAACTGTTGATCCATCCATCCATCCATCCATTATCTTCCGCTTCTCCGGGGGTCGGGTCGCGGGGGCAGCAGCTTGAGCAGAGAAACCCAGACGTCCCTGTCCCCGGCCACTTCCTCCAGCTCTTCCGGGGGGACCCCGAGGCGTTCCCAGGCCAGCCGAGAAACATAGTCTCTCCAACGTGTCCTGGGTCTTCCCCGGGGCCTCCTCCCAGTGGGACGGGCCCGGAACGCCTCACCAGGGAGGCGTCCAGGAGGCATCCTAACCAGATGCCCGAGCCACCTCATCTGACTCCTCTCGATGCGGAGGAGCAGCGGTTCTACTCCGAGCCCCTTCCGGATGACCGAGCTTCTCACCCTATCTCTAAGGGAGAGCCCAGACACCCTGCGGAGGAAACTCATTTCGGCCGCTTGTATTCGCGATCTCGTTCTTTCGGTCACTACCCACAGCTCGTGACCATAGGTGAGGGTAGGAACATAGATTGACCGGTAAATCGAGAGCTTCGCCTTCTGGCTCAGCTCCTTCTTCACCACGACGGGCCGGTGCAGAGCCCGCATCACTGCAGACGCCGCACCGATCCGTCTGTCAATCTCCTGCTCCATTCGTCCCTCACTCGTGAACAAGACCCCGAGATACTTGAACTCCTCCACTTGGGGAAGGATCTCATTCAAACTGTTGATAATAAACCAAAGCTGCTGAAAGTGTAAGTAAGCTTGTTTGCAAACTGTTCTACAGTCAGATGTTGTGTTGTCTGTATTTTTAAGTAAGTGGGGTGGGTGTGAGACATGAGAGGTATCTTACTCTTGTTAGGATGAAAGAATTACATGTGAACAATACAGCCTGTGTCATCTGTAAAATTTGCTGGTCAATGTTATACCACCAATATTTGCATTATTTCTACAATAGCATTCTTGTGTCAGTTGTAATCTAAGCCTGTGTTATGGAATTTATGATTTATAATGTCTCCGTTGACCTAATAGCCAGGTGAACACCGGCTATAACCATAGCTTAGCTTAATGTTTGCTGGCTACGATTTCGCCGGCGGACATAAGTACAGTACAATAATATTTTATTCACAAAATACAACCAATAATAATGTTGAATCTTACTTGTGAAAAGTAATCCCCCGACCCTGTTTGCAATCGTCTGCCGATTTGCACAGGAATACGCCGCACAGTGCTCTGGCATGTTGAATATTTTTTGGGGCTTTTTTATGCCTTTAATGATAGGACAGTGTGAGAGAGACAGGAAGCACGGGGCAGAGAGATGGGGAAGACACGCAGCAAAGGGCCGCTTGGTGCGGGAGTCGAACTGGGGCCCGCTGCATTGAGGACTAAGCCTCTGTACATGGGGCGGCGGCTTAACCCACTACGCCACCGACCGCCCCCATCTTGAATACTTTATGGGTGTCTATGGGTAGGATGGCCGCTCCAAGATTGCTGTTTTTTGCAAGCTCTTAGAGCATCCCCGCTGGACACCCATTTCTTGCCATTTCTGTGAGATATCATGATGTGTCTCTCCACTCATGAACATATCATTGATTATATGGATGTATGGCTCGAGTGAGGCCATTATAACGTGCTCTGGACCATACCGTGGAACTTTCTGTAGCTTCCACTTTTGGTGCAAGGATCGGTCTGTTTCATCTTTCCCCATGGTAACTGTCGCTGAGGATCATGGGAACGCTAAAACAGCCTTCATGCACGTATGTATGTACGAATGTGCGCACGCAACACAAAGACACCGCGGGAAATGGGGAAACCAATAACCCAAGAACGTAAATTAGATTTATTATTTCGTTTCGGTTTCCCTGTTTATTATTTGTTCTGTTTTGAGCTGAAAATAGGAAAACAAACACCAATATTCCATTTTTTGGTTAAACAGAAAAACGAAATTTTGACTCGTTTTTTCGTTTTTCTGTTTGCCAGATGAATGGAATAGTTGAATGATCGGATGATACACGGACCGTACACAGACCTAGGTAGTAGACTGCATTTATTTTAGTTAAGTGAAACTACAACAGCTGGTTGTTTGGGAGAACGTCATAGCCTATATAAATTATGATAGGCTACAAAAAAGTGATCACAGCCAAATATGACAAAAGATTAGGCTAGCCTTTCATTTCTGACAGCTGAACATTGCACATCTACTAACCTTAAAACAAAATAAACGAGAGCAACAACCGTCTTTTTTTTTCATCTTAAAAGATGTTTTATATTATTTTCATATAATTTGCTGATGGCAATTATAGAATGTGAGTGCTTGTGTTGTATTGAAAGCGAGGCTGGGTGTGTCTATGAATATAGACAACAGTGAGGGTTTTTTTTTAGGTGCTGTACAAGCAAATCATAGCGTCTCTGTACAATGACAGAAGACTTTAGGTAACACTTCACAATACTGACTGTGTATTAGAGTGTACATCCCATTCACTTATTTCCTACTTTGCCCGGACTTCCAGTGTAGCCTAACTCCTGGCCAATTCCCACCTTCTCCAGTCTTACAGCATAACTCGCCGCGACACTTACCATGTAATACGCGAAACTACCCCAACTTTTTGCTCTTTGCTCATGGCAGTTGTGTATGTATACATGTCAGCGGACAAGCTTCACCCTTATTCCAGGGATTTATTATGTTTTGTCTTACGATGCGTTCACACCAGACGCGGTCGCGCGACGTGATTACATACAAAGTCAATGCAAAGACGCGCAAAGACGCGAATAGACGCGGATACGAGTTATATATATATATATATATATATATATATAACATTTTCATATGTGAATGCATGAGTGTTTCAGATAGATACGTATAAATGTTTCACTTGTATGCATGCAAGCATTTCATATATATGTGTATATGACACGGAAGTATTTATGTATGCGTGTGTGTTTCTCATATGTATGTGTAAGTGTTTCAGACGAGTGTGTATAATGTTTTATATATGAGCGTGCATAGGTTTACAGAGTATGTATGTATGTGTGAGTGTTTCAATAGTGAGTGTGAGAGTGTCTCAATAGTTAAGTCCTAAATGGCCCCTCATAGGAGGAAGCAGAGACACGTCTGCACTCTTCAGAAGCAGGAAGTAAAACTACAAGGTAAGTTATGAGAATATGTATCATATAGGCTATCAGTTTCACCTTAACATACTTCACATTATGGGCTGTGTTACAGGTGACAAACAGAATGACTTTTAATATGTAGAATATGTGAATATATTAATTTCATTACATGAATTCTGCATAAATATCAGTTTTAATGACAGAAACCACCACAAGTACAAAATGTTGAACATGTTTATATACAAAGAAATAAACATAAGCAAATGATTATTGAAAAAGTTCAAGCGAAATAAAAAAAAACAAATCCTCTTACTCTCAGTATACAAACAAACTATAGATTATCTGCTTAAACTGAACGTCGACGACAAATTTCAGATGCACGTTGATGTTGAAATTGTGAGGGGATTTTGATGCCAATGTTGAAAATAATAAGAATACTACTCAATGACATTTCAGCACGTGATTAACCCAACAAAGTGTTAAAAATAAATAGTCTGCTATGGAATTAGTCAAAGTCAATGCAACAGCACATAGAATTGGATAACAGCCTTTGGCCAATGTTTTCCTTTTTGACGATTACGGGCAAGCTAAACATCGGCCGACACCAAGGTTAGATCGATACATCTTGGCAACCCGACTACAATTGTATAACTCATGGAATATTTTGAGAAGGTAAGGCTGATCCTTGCAAGGTAAATGAGCTCTGAGGACTCAAAAACATGAATAGTCAGTGAGGATCAGCTTCTCCGTTACAGGACCTCACTACCTAAAAACAGATTTTTCAGCAAATGACTATGGATATGTACATATATGTGTGTTTGTGTATGGTTATCTATGAATGTATTGTATAAAGCGTGCTTCCTTATGTTTAATCCTTGTTATGCACTCTGGGTTTACATGTAACGAAATGTCCCGTATAAAGGAAGTTGTCATTGCCAAGATATCATCTCCCACTCGTTTCCAAGGGGCAGTTACTGGTTGATTGTGAAATATTTTACTCCACTGGCTGACTTTGCCGGATTAATACGAGGTAAACATTTGCGTTACACATGCTCCAATACCACCTTAAGATCCCCATAAGTTTAACATCTGCATTGTAGAAAAAGGTGGACAGTTTACCCAAGACAATTAATCTTCTTTTTTCAGGACATTGTGTCTGAGACAGATGAGTGGCAGGAAGTTCACTATCCCAACGCTCCAAAACGTCCAACTGATGTCACCACTTCTCTCTCACGGTTGATCCTCTTTTCCGGTGCTCAGTTTTCTCAACTCAGCAACGAGAATATTTTGCTGCATGTACCCTAAAATGCTCTCCATCACCTTCACAGCTCCAGTCAAACCAAAACGTTTCACCATCAGAGAGACCACATCATGTCTTTTCACATTCGACAGATCTGCCTCTGCGATGGCTGGGATGTTGTTCCAAGATTCATCTGGTAGACACCAAACGAATTTGGCAAAGTCATCTTCTCTCAAAGCGTTCAGGATTTCAAGGAGGTCCTTCTTCTTCATCTTGGTTTTCTGGTAAAAAAAAAAAAAAATCAGAGACTAATGTCAGTCTAAAGAAAAGGTTTTAAATGGCTGGCGTACATCTTGCCACAAGTCTGTTTGAGAGTTTTCTGCACATGCCACCAGATGTTCAAGTGTTCATGTTTGAGGCAGATTTGGTAGAAATCCTTTTGCTCCTGTGTAATTTTAAAAATAAAAACAATCTGTGAGATTTATGAAATGTCACTTTGTAGAGTAAATAAACACTGTTCAAGTCTGGATACCACAGTACAGCACTGTCACCATTCTTTATATAAATTTAGAACCAAAACCCAACAGCTGGCAGGTCGTCAATGGCAGATGAAAAATAATCGGGCAGGTTTGAAAGGAACTTTTGCTTGATGCAGCTCTGATAGCTGCTGTAAAGATGAGGCGCTGGAGGGAACAGAGAGCGTGTACGATGGAGAGGACAGGGAGAACTTACTTTTAATTAAAGAAAGGAAGTCTAAAACCAATTCATGGTTTCTGTGTCCACTTGGGGGATGGAAATTCCATCACCTGCACCCTATGAGGGTCCACCAGTTCCTCCCTGCAGCTGACTGCATGCTCCCCAGAGATTTGCAACCACAGACTGTGCATGCATCAGTCTCCACACCATACAAATAAGAGCGTAGCAGATAAAATCATGGATGCTTGTTTTGTGGAGTGGCTTTGAAGAAAAATCACTGTTATCCACAGACTGATCACACATGCATGCACAGGTGACTCAAAAGGTACACGTCTCCCAATCAGTTCCCAGACAGACATAAGACAAGCTGGAACCTTCAAGTGAAAGAAAACTATGACATCTTCATAGAGCAATATTAAGGTCACACTGAGAATTTAGCCTTTTTTGCTCTTCAGCTCCCCCTACATGTGTGGGTTATAACAGCACTGTCATTAAAAACTAATGTGAAATGTGAGCCCTGCACATGTACGGCCATACGCATGAGTTTGTTGTCATGTTGACGTACTGAAGGGGCCACAAAGAGGCCATAAAAATGTCCAGCAACCATAAAACAAAACGATGTGTTGTGCACTGGAGTATCGCAGCTTCAGGGTGCTCCAGTGTCATGATCCATGCTTTTCCTGTCCTTTAGTTTCCTGTCTAACAGTATGATTATTTCTTCTTTGACTTCCTGGTATCTTCACTGCCCAGTTTGTTTTCTCTTGTCTGGTTGTTTTATTTATTTAGTCTTTTGTACTTTAAGTTAGTGATGGGAAATCAAAGCTGTCTGAACCACTGAATCAGTATGATTAGATTAGATTAGATTAGATAACTTTTATTGGTACCCAAAGGTAGATTTGATTTGCAGTCAAGTGAGCCTCACTCATACAAAACATTCAGAACATTTAGGACACACATAACATACAAGCAACCCACAATAAACATTTAGACAATACCAAAAGAAGCCAAGTGCATCCTATTAAAAAGATATGGTGTCACATGAAGTGACAGGGGTAATAAATAAAAGTAGATTGATAAATATGTGATAAAGGTATATAAATATATGATAAGAGGCAATTATGGGATTGATAAGTACATAGTAAAATAAGGTAACTGTGTAGGACAATAAAAATATGATAAAAACATGATCAAATACAGAAAATCACAGTCTGTGCTTGGAGGCTATATTATTAATTTCTCTTATTGCAGATGGGACAAAGCTTCCTCTGAAGCGTTTTGTTCTGCAGGCAGGTTGGCTATATCTGTGACCAGAGGGCAGGAGCTGGAACTCTTTATATAGTGGGTGGGAGACATCTTGTAAGATGGAGTCAGCTATCCTCCGCAACTGTCTATTGTAGAGGGCTTCAGGGCTAAGCTGTGGCTCTCCAATGAGCCTGCTGGACCACTTCACTATTTGGTTGAGGGAGTTTCTGTTTTTCAAGGACAGATTGTTGTACCAGCACACCAAGCAAAAGGATAAAATGGATTCAATAAAAGCACGATAAAAGAGAGTAAGTAATGTTCGGTCAATATGAAAATAGGACAGTTTTCTTAGACAGTGCAGACGTTGGTTGGCCTTTTTAAAAACAGTTTCGCAATTTGTCTCAAAAGTGAGCTTGTTGTCAATAGTGGTGCCAAGGTACTTATATTTGTCCACAGTCGCCACACTCTGGCCATTAATTTCTGTGGGCATCTGGGTCTGGGGGTGCTTCCTGAAGTCAATAATCATATCCTTGGTTTTCATGATGTTCATCTGTAGGAATGATTTGTCACACCAGTCTTTGAATTCCTCAACAATTGGGCCGTGGCTTGTCTCATTGCCGTGTAACAAACTTAAAATTACTGTGTCATCAGCATATTTAATAATTGATCTGCCAACTCTGTTGCTACGGCACATGTCTGTATATAAAATGAACAGCAGGGGGGACAGAACACTTCCTTGTGGCAATCCGGTAGAACTGCAGGTCTGATCAGACAGGGTGCCATTGATTCGTACCCTCTGTGTTCTGTTTATTAAAAAGTCTAAAATCCACCCCAAAAGGTTCTTGCTCAGATTGAATTCCTCCTCTAGCCTTTTCATCAGAACATGTGGTTGAATAGAGTTAAAAGCAGACATAAAATCAATAAATAAGAGCCGAGCATGAGTGCCTTTCCCTTCCAAATGTTTAAAAATCATATTTAAAAGGGTGGCTGTGGCATCTTCAACTCCCCTTTGTGGCCTATAGGCAAACTGCAGCACATCCATGTCAGGCTGAGTCCTCAACATGACAACAGTTTTAACTAATTTTTCAAAAGTTTTCATCACTATGGATGTCAGTGCTATGGGTCTGAGGTTATTTAGTATTTTAGGGGCGTTGGATTTAGGAACTGGGACCACCACGGCATCCTTCCAACATTTGGGCACATGCTGAGTTTGCAGGGACTTGTTGAATATGTGGTGGAATATTGGTGCCAGTTCTTTTGAGCATGTTTTGAGCAGGCGACTTCAGATGTCATCAGGACCTTGACTCTTGTTTGTTTTTGTGTGTGTGAATGCTCTCACAATGTCCTCTTCTCTTATAAAGCAGTTGTGTAGAAATGGTTCAGTGTTTTGAAGCATTTCATACAATTAAACACGGCGATATCTGCTGGCCAACCTTCAACACTGCATTTGAATGGAACAATAAAAGACGAGGTGTCCAACACTAATGTTCTATGTGCATTTTAACATTTTTGACAGTTTCTTTTAAAGATGTGAATAATATACTTGTGCTATAATAGAGATGTGCTTTTGCAAGATTGATATATATATTTACAAAATACAAACATTTGGAAAATAACTGGGAAATGCTTGTGCAACTTGGGATAGTTAGGATAAGAGTTATGGTGAGGCTGGGAAGGGGATTTTGGGTGGGTTCAAAGATTTTTACTATTTTAATTCTTCATTTGATGCCTCTGGACTGCTGTTTTCCACATTTTGATGCTTAAAACCATTCACCCTGGACTTTCTGCCATCCAGGGCAGTTCCAGGCAGTGTTCTTAAGGTTCACAAACTTCTCTTATTTACTTTACCTACAGGACACTTATTTGCCTGGCTTAGTAAATTTGTTTTCAATTAAAAAAAACACTGTGTCTGAACTGAGACCACCTCACCTGTGCTGGGACTCTGACCCTCACTGAAACATCCCTCTGTAGAGGATCTGTAAAGAAAACATAAAAAACATAACAAAACAGAATAAATACTGGTCAATAATTGAAAAACCTTTAAAAAAAGATCCCACAAGTCTTGAAATGAAAGTCACTTTTACTGTTGCTGTGTTTAATTATCCACTAATCCCACATTGCAGGTGTGGTTTAGTTGTTTGTAGTTAGGGTATAGTCCTATAGAATGTGTCTGCTAGAAGTTTCTGCTTAAAATACAACAAATATCATTAATTTTACTATGGTTTTAAACCTGTAGTTTATTGGGCTGTTCCAGTGCTCCTACTGTTAATCAAACTTCAAATCTGCTGCTCCCAAATCCCATTTCAGAGCGCTGAGCTTTTGGCATTAAACCTAGACCAGGGTTGACCACAGTTGTCAGTGTAGCCTCATAAATGTGCACCCTCTGTGCAGCCACTCAAAAGATGGCTTTTGAAAAAGTTCATGTATCTGTGGGTAATGATATATCATGACATAATCTTCTCCACATTTATCTGGGATCAGAAGGCTACAAGTTGTCCTTTATCTGGTTCCTGTTGTTGGTCTTCATGTCCTTGACTGACTTTGAAGTTGTTGAAGTAGTTGAATATATAACTATATATAACTATAATATATAACAGATATAACTTGCAAAATACCCCAACAGAGCAGCTCCGGATGTAGATATTTAAGCCACATGCCACATTGAGCTTATTCTTTATGGACTGAACATTAGCTGTTGGGCTCTGCAGAGAACTCTCACACACTCACTTCCTTTCTGTGTTTTATATTAGACAAAAACAACATGACAGCACAGTAACTTGCTTCAAATTGGTCGGAAGGTTTCCACCATTCCTGAATGTCCCACATAAATCATAGGCAATACAACTAAAGCCAAAGGTAACAGTATCCACATCTGCAATGAAAGTAGGGAATCTAAGTAACTTAAACACAGTATATAGGGTATCTATTGTATGAAATACAACTAAACTCAGGGTGAAAAGACCTCAGCAGCATAAAGTACAGTACAGGTTATTGGAATGAATCTGTAGCTTGAAATCATATGTAAGTAAATTTTGGTCATGGTCCTAAGACAGCAATGCATCACTATGTCAGCCAGTGGGCAGTTCCAGAACTTTGATTAGGAAGTTTCTCTTAACTCTGTATGAATGGATTGATCTGAAGCACCTGTTTGATGGGAGGAGCTTACAAAGAAGGTGTCCACGGTGGATATGTTGTTAATGATATTCTGTACCCTCCTCAGGTGAGTACTAGGAGGATATTCGGATGATGGCCGCTCTCACGCAACAATTTCCTGTTTCCATAAATTACTGCGACTGAAAGCCATACAGATCATCCAGATCACAGCAGATCTGTTCGAGGAACTTTTTCTGCTTGTATTTCATCCTTTAAACAGATTTAGTGCTTAATGATTACACCATGGTTTCTTGTTGAACTAAAGCTGAAATGTTCATCTTTAAAAAACATCTGCTAAATGACTAGATGCAATGAGAAAGTTGAGGATCTTATTGTGAGCTTTGCTGTAGTTGTTGCACAAGGCTTGCATGCCCTTTTGAGATTATTATCTGTAAAAGAGGCAGACCAGATTCTGGGGGAGGTAGCTCTCCTGATTTTCCTCAGTAAATAAAGACACTATGTGTTTTCAGACTGTGGGAACATTTCCATAAGTCTTTAAACTATTTGAGGCAGATCTCCTTTTTTGTGTAGGAACCACAGAAACTGTGGGCAAAAGTAGTTCAAAGAACTGTTTTATTGGGTCATCTTTATATCTTTGTTAGGTTTAAACCTCCTCACATTCAGCTTTGCAGTTGCGGTGATGTGATTAAAAAAAAAACGAGGTGATACAGTCTCAGGCAGCTTCACAGGGAGAAAGGGGGCAAATAAACACATTTTCAAACTGAAACACATTGATAACTTTGACTGGAAAAGGGAACTAAATGGGATTTAATCCTTTCAAAATATCCCAGTATCAGCAGGAGAGTGAAGCTTTTTACCTGTTGGAAAAAAACCACATTTCCAAACTTCCATCCTGTTTTTATCTTGGACCATCAAAGTCACTTTCTTTGGCATCTCAGTCAGGAAAACCTGAAATGTTGGAAGGTAATTTCGTCCTGTCTTAATGCGAAACTGTACACTCTGAAAACAAACAGAAACACGTCATTATGTCAACATTATTGCTTCTAAACTGTGACTCTATTATTAACACAGTTGTGTGCTGTGACTTGGCCTACCTCTTACCTCAGGCTGTATCATCAAGGCTTTGGGTTCA